>NW_028295345.1:0-316967 GCF_964341445.2 Mesoplodon mirus
CAGCACACACACACACACACACGCTGTGACTCAATGCAACGTCTATACGAGCACACATACAACTCATTGTGACTCAATGCACAGTCAATACCAGCACACACACAGACACACATAACTCACTGTGACTCAGTTCACAGCCTATATCACCACTCAGACACACACGCAAGGCTCACTGTGACTCAATGCACAGTCTGTAGCACCACACAAAAACACACACACATACTCACTATGACTCAATGCACAGTCTATACCAGCACACACACACACACACACATAACTCACTGTGACTCAGTGCACAGGCTATATCATCACACAGACACACACACACAAGGCTGTGACCTAGTGAATAGTCTGTAGCACCACACACACACTGACACATACACCTCAGTGACTCAATGCAAAGCCCATACCAGCACACACAAACACATACACACACCTGTGATTCAATGCTCAGCCTAAACCAGCACACACATACACACACACACAGCTGTGACTCAATGCACACCCTAGACCACTACGTACACACACACACGCGGCTAATTGTGGCTCAAGAGAGTCCATACCAGCACATACACACACACAACACACCTCACTGTGACTCAATGCTCAGACTATACTAGCCCCCCCCACACACATACACCTCAGTGACTCAATGCAAAGCCCATACGAGCACACGTGCACACATACACACACTTAATTGATTCAGTGCTCCACCCATACCAGTGCAGACACACCCGTGATTCAATGCTCAGCCTATACCAGCACACACACACACACCTCATTGACTCAATGCACAGCCTACAGCAGTACACACACACACATGCTGTGACTCAATGCACAGTCTATACGAGCACACACACAGACACACGTAACTCACTGTGACTTAGTTCACAGCCTATATCAGCACTCAGATGTACACACGCAAGGCTCACAGTGACTCAATGCACAGTCTGTAGCACCACACACACACAGACACACACACCTCAGTGAGTCAATACAAAGCCCATAGCAGCACACACACTCCCACACCTGTGACTCAATGCTAAGCCTATAGCAGCACACATATACACACCATACTGTGACTCAGTGCACACTCTACACCATCACAAAGACACACACACACTCACGGCTCATTGTGACTGAATGCACCGTCCATACCAGCACATACACACACACAACACATCTGTCAGTCAATGCTCAGACTGTACAACCCACACACACAACACACGGTGCACTGTGACTCAATGCTCAGCCTATGCCAGAACACACACACACACAAACAAACACACACTCATACATGGCTCACTGTGACTTAGTGAACCACCTATACCATCACACACACACACACACACACACACACAGAGACACCTCAGTGACTCAATGGAGAGCCCATACCAGCCCCCCCCACACACCTGTGATTCAGTGTGCAGCCTCTACCAGCACACACACACCATACTGTGACTCAACGCACACTCTACACCACCACATACACACACACACATACACACACATACGCATGCCTCTTTGTGACTCAATGTGCTGTCCATACCAGCACATATACACACACACAACACACCTCACTGTGACTCTATGCTGAGACCATAGTAGCCCACACACACACACACACACACACGGCACACTGTGACTCAATTCTAAGCCTATACCAGCACATACAGAAACACACACACACCCCAGTGACTCAATGCAAAGTCCATACCAGCATACATACACACATATACGCAGCTAAGTGTGACTCGGTGCTCAGCCTGTACCAGCACACACACAGACACACACGCCACCCACACGGCTCTGTGACTCATTGCGGAGCCTGTACCAGCATAAAATCACGGCTCACTTATCACTCAATGCTTAGTCTGTAGCAGCACACACACACACACACACACACACAAACACCTCACTGTGACTCAATGCAAAGCCCATACAGGCACACACACACACACCTGAGTCAATGCAGTCTTTACCAACACACACACACACACACACCTGTGAGTCAATGCAGTCTTTACCAACACACACACACACACACGCATGGTTCAATGTGACTCAACGCACAGCCTATACCATCACATACACACACGAAGACACACAGGCACGGCTCACTGTTAATCAATGCACAGTCCATACCAACACATACACACACACACAGGCACCTTACTGTAACTAAATTCACATTGTATACCAGCACAGACACACAGAAACATGCATTCACACATGGCTCACTGTGAATCAATGAACCGTCTACACCATCACACACATACAGACACACACACACACACGGCTCACTGTGACTCAATGCACTGCCGAAAGCAGCACACAAACACACAGAGACATACATGGCTCACTGTGACACAATGTAGTCCATACGAGTACACACACAAGCCTCACTGTGACTGAATGCACGGCGTATACCTGCACATACACACACAGCTCACTGTGACTCAATGCACATTCTATACCATCACACACACACTCACATACAAAGCTCACTGTGACTCATTGCACAGCCTATAGCAGTACACACACACACACACACGTCTCAATTTGACTCAATGAACAGTCTGTAGCACCACACAAACACACATACAGGCCTCAGTGCCTCTGCAAAGCCCATACCAGCACACACACACACACAAGTGTGACTGAGTGCTCAGCCTGTACCAGCACACACACACACACCTTACAGTAACTCATGCACATTCCACAACATGAACTACAAACACACACACACATGCACCACTCACTGTGACTCAATGCTCAGACTCTACCAGCCACCCCCCACCACACACACACATAACCACGATGCACTGTGACTCAATGCTCTGCCTATACCAGCAATACAGAAACACACACAGACACGTCAGTGACTCAATGCAAAGCCCATACCAGCACACTCACACACACACAAACACACGGCTCACTGTGACAGAATGCACAGCTTATGTCTTCACACACACAACCTGATTCAATGCTCAGCCTCTACCAGCACACACACACACACACGCATGGCTCATTGTGACTCAATGTACATTTTATACCAGCACAAACACACACACACCTCACTGTAACTCAATGCTCAGACTGTACTACCCACACACACAACATACACACACACGGTGCACAGTGACTCAATGCTCAGCCTATACCAGAACACACACACACACACACAAACAGGCACTCATACATGGCTCACTGTGACTCAGTGAACCACCTATACCATCACACACACATGCGGCTCAATGTGACTCAAAGCCTATAGCAGCACACGCACACACTCACAAACACCCCTCTGTGACTCACTGCACAGCCTATACCAGCGCTCACACACACACACACACAGAGCTGTGAATCAATGCACAGTCTATGGTAGCACACATACACACACACACACACAGCTCAGTGACTCAATGCAAAGCCTATACTAGCACATGCACCCCCCACACACACACACCTCACTGTGACTCAATGCACAGCCTATACCAGCATGCACACACACACACACAGCTGTGACTCAGTGCACAGTCTATACCAGCACATGCACACACACGCATGCACGGCTCAGTGTGATTCAGTGCACCATCCATACCAGCACATACACACATGCACACGCACCTCACTGTGACTCAATTCTCAGACTATACCAGCACACACACACACGGCACACTGTGACTCAATGCTCAGCCTATACCAGAACACAGACACACACAAACACGCACTCATACATGGTTCACTGTGACTCAGTGAACCACCGATACCAAGACAAACACACACACAAACACACACGGCTAACTGTGACTCAGTGCCCAGTCTATACCGGAACACAAATACACACACACACATACATAGCTCACAGACTCAATGCACAGCCTGTACTACCACAAACAGCAGGCTCACTGTGACTCAGTGCACAGCCTGTACCAGCACAGACACACACACATGGCTCTCTGTGACTCAATGCACTGCCTATAGCAGCACACAAACACACACACGGACATACATGGCTCAGTGCAACACAATGCAGTCCATACCAGTACACACACAAGCCTCACTGTGACAATGCACGGCGTATACCTGCACACACACACACACACAGCTCACTGTGACTCAACGAACGCCCTGTAGCACCACACAAACACACATACAGGCCTCAGTGACTCAATGCAAAGCCCCTACCGGCACACACACACACACCTAAGTGTGACGCAATGCTCAGCCTATACTTGCGCACACAAACACACACATCTTAAGGTAACTCATGCACATTCCACACCATGAAATACAAAATACAAACACACACACATTCACGGCTCACTCTGACTCAATGCACTGTCCATACGAGCACATACACACACAGCACACACCTCACTGTGACTCAATGATCTGATTATATGAGCACACTCATACACACACACACACACAAACACCCCTCACTGTGACTCACTGCACAACCTATACCAGCGTGGACACACACAAACACACATGCTCACTGTGACTAAATGCACAGTCTATACGAGCACACACACACACAACTCATTGTGACCCAACGCACACTCTATACCAGCACACACACATAACTCACTGTGACACAGTGCACAGGCTATATCAGCACACAGACACACACACACAAGGCTCACTGTGACTCAGTGCACTGTGTGTCGCACCACACACACAAACACACACATACACCTCAGTGAGTCAATGCAAAGCCCATACCAGCACACTCATACACACAGACACACACACACACACCTTACTTTGTTTCAATGGTCAGCCTATACCAACACACATATACACACCATACTGTGACTCAGTGCACTCTCTGAACCATCACAAAGACACACACACACGCACGGCTCATTGTGACTGAATGCAGCGTCCATACCAGCAAATACACACCACCCATCTGTGACTCAGTGCTCAGACTATTCCAGCCCCCCCCAACACGTCTCATTGTGACTCAACGCACGGCAAATACCAGTCCACACACACAGACACACACATACACAAACACACGGCTCACTGTGACTCAATGCACACTTTGTATCAACACACACACATACACACCTCCGTGACTCAATGCTCAGCCTGTATCATCACACACACACATGCATACACAAACACACATACACACACAAGGTTCACTGTGATACAGTGCACAGCCTATAGCAGGACACACACACAGACACACGTCACTGTGACTCAAAGCACAGCCTATACCAGCACATACACACGAAAACACACTTTACTGTGACTCAATGCACAGCCTAATGCAGCACACACACACACACACACACACACCGCTCACTGTGACACAATGCACCACCTATACCAGCATGCAAACATGGCTCACTGTGACTCAGTGCACCATCCTTACCTACACACACACACACACGGCTCACTGTGACTCAATGCACAGTTTGTATCAACACACACACATACACACCTCCGTGACTCAATGCTTAGCCTGTATCATCACACACACATGCATACACAAACACACATACACACACAAGGTTCACTGTGATACAATGCACAGCCTATAGCAGGACACACACACAGACACTCCTCACTGTGACTCAGTGCTCAGAATGTAATAGCCCCCCACACACACACACATACACCTCACTGACTCAATGCAAAGCCCATACGAGCACACATGCACACATACACACACCTGATTCAATGCTCCACCCATACCAGTGCACACACACACACCCCGAACTGTGATTCAATGCTCAGCCTATACCAACACACACACATACACACATACACACACACCTCATTGTGACTCAATGCACAGCCTATAGCAGCACACACACACACACACATGCTGACTGAGAGTCAATGCACAGTATATACGAGCACACACACACACAACTCATTGTGCCTCAATGTATAGTCAATACCAGCACACACACAGACACACATAACTCACTGTGACTCAGTTCACAGCCTATATCACCACTCAGACACACACACGCAAGGCTCCCTGTGACTCAACGCACAGTCTGTAGCACCACACACACACACACATACACCTCAGTGACTCAATGCAAAGCCCATACCAGCACACACACACACACACACACGCTGACTGTGACTCAATGCAAAGTCTATACGAGCACACATACACACAACTCATTGTGACTCAATGCACAGCCAATACCAGTACACACACAGACACACATAACTCACTGTGACTCAGTTCACAGCCTATATCTCCACTCAGACACACACACGCAAGGCTCCCTGTGACTCAATGCACAGTCTGTAGCACCACACACACACACACACACATACACCTCAGTGACTCAGTGCAGTCCCATACCAGCACACACACACACACATGCTGACTGTGACTCAATGCACAGTGTATACGAGCACACACACACAACTCATTGTGACTCAGTGCACAGTCAATACCAGCACACACAGACACACATAACTCACTGTGACTCAGTGCACAGTCTGTAGCCCGCCCACACACACATCAGGGACTCAATGAAAAGCCCATACCGGCGCGCACACACACACACACATACACACCTAAA
Organism: Mesoplodon mirus; assembly: GCF_964341445.2. Classification (NCBI taxonomy): domain Eukaryota; kingdom Metazoa; phylum Chordata; class Mammalia; order Artiodactyla; family Ziphiidae; genus Mesoplodon; species Mesoplodon mirus. The sequence continues at coordinate 6,570 of NW_028295345.1, forward strand.
CGTGATTCAATGCTCAGCCTCTACCAGCACACACACAAACACACACACACACACACGCATGGCTCCTTGTGGTTCAATGTACATTTCATACCAGCACAGATACACACAACACATCTCACTGTAACTCAATGCTCAGACTGTACTACCAACACACACAACACACACACACGGCGCACTATGACTCAAAGCTCAGGCTCTACCAGAACACACACACACACACAAACACGCACTCATACATGGCTCACTGTGACTCAATGAACCAGTTATGCCATCACACACACACACACACAAACACACGGCTCACTGTGACTCAGTGCACAGCGTACACCTTTCCCGACTCCCACACACATGGCTCACTGTGACTCAATGCCCAGCTTATATCATTACACACACACACATACACACGTGGCTCACTGTGACTCAGTGCACTGCCTAAAGCAGCACAGAAACACGCACATGGACATACATGGCTCACTGTGACACAGTGCACAGCCCAAACCAGTACACACACAAACCTCACTGTGACTGAATGCACAGCGTATACTGCACACACATACACAAACACAGAGCTCACTGTGACGCAATGCACAGCCTATACCAGTACACACGCATACACACGTCTCAATTTGACTCAATGAACAGCCTATAGCACCACACAGACACACATACAGGCTTCAGTGACTCAATGCAAAGCCCATTACCGACACACACACACACACACACACCTAAATGTGACTCAGTGCTCAGCCTGTACCAGCACACACAAACACACTCACCTTACAGTAACTCACGCACATTCCACACCATGAAATACAAACACACACACACAGAGATATGCACAGCTCAATGAGACTCAATGCGCTGTCCATAATAGCAAATACACGCACACAGCACACCTCACTGTGACTCAATGATCTGATTATACCAGCACACTCACACACACACACACACACAAACACATGGCTCACTGTGACTCAGTGCACCGTATGCCTGCCCCCAGTCCCAGACACACATGGCTCACTGTGAATGAATGCACAGCCTATATCTTCACAACACATACACATACACACACACACACACAGACACACACACACACCCCTCAGGGACTCAATGCAAAGCCCATACCAGCACACACACACATATACACACACTGAACTGTGACTCAATGCTCAGATTATACCAGCACAGACACAGAAACACATGACTCACTGTAACTCAGTGCAGAGCATATACCAGCCCCCCCCCACGGCTCACTGTGACTCAATGCACAGCCTATAGCAGCACACACACACACGCTCACTGTGACTCAATGCACAGTCAATACCAGCACACACACACACATAACTCACTGTGACTCAGTTCACAGCCTATATCAGCACTCACACACACACACACACATGCTGAGAGTCAATGCACAGTGTATACAAGCACACACACACAACTCATTGTGCCTCAATGCACAATGACTCAATGCACTGTGACTCAATGCACAGTCCGTAGCCCCCCCACACACAACTCAGTGACTCAATGCAAAGCCCATTCCAGCGCACACAGACACACATAAACACACACACACCTAACTGTGATTCAATGCTCAGCCTCTACCAGCACACACACACACACAAACCCACACACACACACACATACCACATCTCACTGTAACTCAATGCTCAGACTGTACTACCCACACACACAACATACACACACACGGTGCACTGTGACTGAATGCTCAGCCTATAGCAGCACACACACACACATGCTCCCTATGACTCAATGCAGTCTATACGAGCACACACACACACAAATCATTGTGACTCCATGCACAGTCAATACCAGCACACACAGACACACATAACTCATTGTGACTCAGTTCACAGCCGATATCAGCACTCAAACACACACAAGGCTCACTGTGACTCAATGCACAGTCTGTAGCACCACACAAAAACACACACACATACTCACTGTGACTCAATGCAGAGTCTATACCAGCACACACACACACACACAAAACTCATTGTGACTCCATGCACAGTCAATACCAGCACACACACACTCACATACAAAGCTCACTGTGACTCATTGCACAGCCTATAGCAGTACACACACACACGTCTCAATTTGACTCAATGAACAGTGTGTAGCACCACACAAACACACATACAGGCCTCAGTGACTCTGCAAAGCCCATACCAGCACACACACACACACAAGTGTGACTGAGTGCTCAGCCTGTACCAGCACACACACACACACCTTACAGTAACTCATGCACATTCCACAACATGAACTACAAACACACACACACATGCACCACTCACTGTGACTCAATGCTCAGACTCTACCAGCCACCCCCACCACACACACACATAACCACGACGCACTGTGACTCAATGCTCTGCCTATACCAGCAATACAGAAACACACACAGACACCTCAGTGACTCAATGCAAAGCCCATACCAGCACACTCACACACACACAAACACACGGCTCACTGTGACAGAATGCACAGCTTATGTCTTCACACACACAACCTGATTCAATGCTCAGCCTCTACCAGCACACACACACACACACGCATGGCTCATTGTGACTCAATGTACATTTTATACCAGCACAAACACACACACACCTCACTGTAACTCAATGCTCAGACTGTACTACCCCCACACACAACATACACACACACGGTGCACAGTGACTCAATGCTCAGCCTATACCAGAACACACACACACACACACAAACAGGCACTCATACATGGCTCACTGTGACTCAGTGAACCACCTATACCATCACACACACATGCGGCTCAATGTGACTCAAAGCCTATAGCAGCACACGCACACACTCACAAACACCCCTCTGTGACTCACTGCACAGCCTATACCAGCGCTCACACACACACACACACAGAGCTGTGAATCAATGCACAGTCTATGGTAGCACACATACACAAGCACACACACAGCTCAGTGACTCAATGCAAAGCCTATACTAGCACATGCACCCCCCCACACACACACCTCACTGTGACTCAATGCACAGCCTATACCAGCATGCACACACACACACACAGCTGTGACTCAGTGCACAGTCTATACCAGCACATGCACACACACGCATGCACGGCTCAGTGTGATTCAGTGCACCATCCATACCAGCACATACACACATGCACACGCACCTCACTGTGACTCAATTCTCAGACTATACCAGCACACACACACACGGCACACTGTGACTCAATGCTCAGCCTATACCAGAACACAGACACACACAAACACGCACTCATACATGGTTCACTGTGACTCAGTGAACCACCGATACCAAGACAAACACACACACAAACACACACGGCTAACTGTGACTCAGTGCCCAGTCTATACCGGAACACAAATACACACACACACATACATAGCTCACAGACTCAATGCACAGCCTGTACTACCACAAACAGCAGGCTCACTGTGACTCAGTGCACAGCCTGTACCAGCACAGACACACACACATGGCTCTCTGTGACTCAATGCACTGCCTATAGCAGCACACAAACACACACACGGACATACATGGCTCAGTGCGACACAATGCAGTCCATACTAGTACACACACAAGCCTCACTGTGACTGAATGCACGGCGTATACCTGCACACACACACACACACAGCTCATTGTGACTCAACGAACGCCCTGTAGCACCACACAAACACACATACAGGCCTCAGTGACTCAATGCAAAGCCCCTACCGGCACACACACACACACCTAAGTGTGACTCAATGCTCAGCCTATACCTGCGCACACAAACACACACATCTTAAGGTAACTCATGCACATTCCACACCATGAAATACAAAATACAAACACACACACATTCACGGCTCACTCTGACTCAATGCACTGTCCATACGAGCACACACACACAACTCATTGTGACCCAACGCACACTCTATACCAGCACACACACATAACTCACTGTGACACAGTGCACAGGCTATATCAGCACACAGACACACACACACAAGGCTCACTGTGACTCAGTGCACTGTGTGTAGCACCACACACACAAACACACAAACACACACATACACCTCAGTGAGTCAATGCAAAGCCCATACCAGCACACTCATACACACAGACACACACACACACCTTACTGTGTTTCAATGGTCAGCCTATACCAACACACATATACACACCATACTGTGACTCAGTGCACTCTCTGAACCATCACAAAGACACACACACACGCACGGCTCATTGTGACTGAATGCAGCGTCCATACCAGCAAATACACACCACCCATCTGTGACTCAGTGCTCAGACTATTCCAGCCCCCCCAACACGTCCCATTGTGACTCAACGCCTGGCAAATACCAGTCCACACACACAGACACACACATACACAAACACACGGCTCACTGTGACTCAATGCACACTTTGTATCAACACACACACATACACACCTCCGTGACTCAATGCTCAGCCTGTATCATCACACACACACATGCATACACAAACACACATACACACACAAGGTTCACTGTGATACAATGCACAGCCTATAGCAGGACACACACACAGACACTCCTCACTGTGACTCAGTGCTCAGACTGTAATAGCCCCCCCCACACACACATACACCTCACTGACTCAATGCAAAGCCCATACGAGCACACATGCACACATACACACACCTGATTCAATGCTCCACCCATACCAGTGCACACACACACACCCCAAACTGTGATTCAATGCTCAGCCTATACCAACACACACACACATACACACATACACACACACCTCATTGTGACTCAATGCACAGCCTATAGCAGCACACACACACACACACATGCTGACTGAGAGTCAATGCACAGTATATACGAGCACACACACACACAACTCATTGTGCCTCAATGTATAGTCAATACCAGCACACACACAGACACACATAACTCACTGTGACTCAGTTCACAGCCTATATCAGCACTCAGAAACACACACGGAAGGCTCACAGTGACCCAATACACAGTCTGTATCACCCCAGAAACACACAGACACACACACACACACACATACCCCTCAGTGACTCAATACAAAGCCATTACCAGCACACACACACACACACACACCTGTGATTCAGTGCTCAGCCTAAACCAGCAGACACATATACACACACACACACACCTTACTGTGACTCAGTGCACCCCCTAGACCACTACGTACACACACACACACACACACACACACGGCTAATTGTGACTCAATGGAGAGTCCATCCCAGCACATACACACATGCAACACACCTCACAGTGAATCAATGCTCAGACTATACTAGCCCACACCCCCACACACAACACACCTCACTGTGACTCAATACTCAGACTATACTAGCCCACACCCACACACACCCACATACACCTCACTGACTCAATGCACAGCCCATACGAGGACACATGCACACATACACACACCTAACTGATTCAATGCTCCGCCCATACCAGTGTACACACACACATACCCCTAACTGTGATTCAATGCTCAGCCTATACCAACACACACACATACACACACACCTCATTGTGACTCAATACACATCCTATAGCAGCACACACACACACACATGCTGACTGTGACTCAATGTGCAGTCTATACAAGCACGCACACAAACAACTCATTGTGACTGAGTGCACAGTCAATACCAGCACACACACAGACACACATAACTCACTGTGACTCGGTTCACAGCCTATATCACCACTCAGACACACACACGCAAGGCTCACTGTGACTCAATGCACAGTCTGTAGCACCACACACACAGACACATACACCTCAGTGACTCAATGCAAAGCCCATACCAGCACACACACACACACACACGCTGTGACTCAATGCAAAGTCTATACGAGCACACATACAACTCATTGTGACTCAATGCACAGTCAATACCAGCACACACACAGACACACATAACTCACTGTGACTCAGTTCACAGCCTATATCACCACTCAGACACACACGCAAGGCTCACTGTGACTCAATGCACAGTCTGTAGCACCACACAAAAACACACACACATACTCACTATGACTCAATGCACAGTCTATACCAGCACACACACACACACACACATAACTCACTGTGACTCAGTGCACAGGCTATATCATCACACAGACACACACACACAAGGCTGTGACCTAGTGAATAGTCTGTAGCACCACACACACACTGACACATACACCTCAGTGACTCAATGCAAAGCCCATACCAGCACACACAAACACATACACACACCTGTGATTCAATGCTCAGCCTAAACCAGCACACACATACACACACACACAGCTGTGACTCAATGCACACCCTAGACCACTACGTACACACACACACGCGGCTAATTGTGGCTCAAGAGAGTCCATACCAGCACATACACACACACAACACACCTCACTGTGACTCAATGCTCAGACTATACTAGCCCCCCCACACACATACACCTCAGTGACTCAATGCAAAGCCCATACGAGCACACGTGCACACATACACACACTTAATTGATTCAGTGCTCCACCCATACCAGTGCAGACACACCCGTGATTCAATGCTCAGCCTATACCAGCACACACACACACACCTCATTGACTCAATGCACAGCCTACAGCAGTACACACACACACATGCTGTGACTCAATGCACAGTCTATACGAGCACACACACAGACACACGTAACTCACTGTGACTTAGTTCACAGCCTATATCAGCACTCAGATGTACACACGCAAGGCTCACAGTGACTCAATGCACAGTCTGTAGCACCACACACACACAGACACACACACCTCAGTGAGTCAATACAAAGCCCATAGCAGCACACACACTCCCACACCTGTGACTCAATGCTAAGCCTATAGCAGCACACATATACACACCATACTGTGACTCAGTGCACACTCTACACCATCACAAAGACACACACACACTCACGGCTCATTGTGACTGAATGCACCGTCCATACCAGCACATACACACACACAACACATCTGTCAGTCAATGCTCAGACTGTACAACCCACACACACAACACACGGTGCACTGTGACTCAATGCTCAGCCTATGCCAGAACACACACACACACACAAACAAACACACACTCATACATGGCTCACTGTGACTTAGTGAACCACCTATACCATCACACACACACACACACACACACACAGAGACACCTCAGTGACTCAATGGAGAGCCCATACCAGCCCCCCCCACACACCTGTGATTCAGTGTGCAGCCTCTACCAGCACACACACACCATACTGTGACTCAACGCACACTCTACACCACCACATACACACACACACATACACACACATACGCATGCCTCTTTGTGACTCAATGTGCTGTCCATACCAGCACATATACACACACACAACACACCTCACTGTGACTCTATGCTGAGACCATAGTAGCCCCCCCCCCCACACACACACGGCACACTGTGACTCAATTCTAAGCCTATACCAGCACATACAGAAACACACACACACCCCAGTGACTCAATGCAAAGTCCATACCAGCATACATACACACATATACGCAGCTAAGTGTGACTCGGTGCTCAGCCTGTACCAGCACACACACAGACACACACGCCACCCACACGGCTCTGTGACTCATTGCGGAGCCCGTACCAGCATAAAATCACGGCTCACTTATCACTCAATGCTTAGTCTGTAGCAGCACACACACACACACACACACACACACAAACACCTCACTGTGACTCAATGCAAAGCCCATACAGGCACACACACACACACCTGAGTCAATGCAGTCTTTACCAACACACACACACACACACACCTGTGAGTCAATGCAGTCTTTACCAACACACACACACACACACGCATGGCTCAATGTGACTCAACGCACAGCCTATACCATCACATACACACACGAAGACACACAGGCACGGCTCACTGTTAATCAATGCACAGTCCATACCAACACATACACACACACACAGGCACCTTACTGTAACTAAATTCACATTGTATACCAGCACAGACACACAGAAACATGCATTCACACATGGCTCACTGTGAATCAATGAACCGTCTACACCATCACACACATACAGACACACACACACACACACGGCTCACTGTGACTCAATGCACTGCCGAAAGCAGCACACAAACACACAGAGACATACATGGCTCACTGTGACACAATGTAGTCCATACGAGTACACACACAAGCCTCACTGTGACTGAATGCACGGCGTATACCTGCACATACACACACAGCTCACTGTGACTCAATGCACATTCTATACCATCACACACACACTCACATACAAAGCTCACTGTGACTCATTGCACAGCCTATAGCAGTACACACACACACACACACGTCTCAATTTGACTCAATGAACAGTCTGTAGCACCACACAAACACACATACAGGCCTCAGTGCCTCTGCAAAGCCCATACCAGCACACACACACACACAAGTGTGACTGAGTGCTCAGCCTGTACCAGCACACACACACACACCTTACAGTAACTCATGCACATTCCACAACATGAACTACAAACACACACACACATGCACCACTCACTGTGACTCAATGCTCAGACTCTACCAGCCACCCCCCACCACACACACACATAACCACGATGCACTGTGACTCAATGCTCTGCCTATACCAGCAATACAGAAACACACACAGACACCTCAGTGACTCAATGCAAAGCCCATACCAGCACACTCACACACACACAAACACACGGCTCACTGTGACAGAATGCACAGCTTATGTCTTCACACACACAACCTGATTCAATGCTCAGCCTCTACCAGCACACACACACACACACGCATGGCTCATTGTGACTCAATGTACATTTTATACCAGCACAAACACACACACACCTCACTGTAACTCAATGCTCAGACTGTACTACCCACACACACAACATACACACACACGGTGCACAGTGACTCAATGCTCAGCCTATACCAGAACACACACACACACACACAAACAGGCACTCATACATGGCTCACTGTGACTCAGTGAACCACCTATACCATCACACACACATGCGGCTCAATGTGACTCAAAGCCTATAGCAGCACACGCACACACTCACAAACACCCCTCTGTGACTCACTGCACAGCCTATACCAGCGCTCACACACACACACACACAGAGCTGTGAATCAATGCACAGTCTATGGTAGCACACATACACAAGCACACACACAGCTCAGTGACTCAATGCAAAGCCTATACTAGCACATGCACCCCCCCACACACACACCTCACTGTGACTCAATGCACAGCCTATACCAGCATGCACACACACACACACAGCTGTGACTCAGTGCACAGTCTATACCAGCACATGCACACACACGCATGCACGGCTCAGTGTGATTCAGTGCACCATCCATACCAGCACATACACACATGCACACGCACCTCACTGTGACTCAATTCTCAGACTATACCAGCACACACACACACGGCACACTGTGACTCAATGCTCAGCCTATACCAGAACACAGACACACACAAACACGCACTCATACATGGTTCACTGTGACTCAGTGAACCACCGATACCAAGACAAACACACACACAAACACACACGGCTAACTGTGACTCAGTGCCCAGTCTATACCGGAACACAAATACACACACACACATACATAGCTCACAGACTCAATGCACAGCCTGTACTACCACAAACAGCAGGCTCACTGTGACTCAGTGCACAGCCTGTACCAGCACAGACACACACACATGGCTCTCTGTGACTCAATGCACTGCCTATAGCAGCACACAAACACACACACGGACATACATGGCTCAGTGCAACACAATGCAGTCCATACCAGTACACACACAAGCCTCACTGTGACAATGCACGGCGTATACCTGCACACACACACACACACAGCTCACTGTGACTCAACGAACGCCCTGTAGCACCACACAAACACACATACAGGCCTCAGTGACTCAATGCAAAGCCCCTACCGGCACACACACACACATCTCACTGTGACTCAACGAACGCCCTGTAGCACCACACAAACACACATACAGGCCTCAGTGACTCAATGCAAAGCCCCTACCGGCACACACACACACACCTAAGTGTGACGCAATGCTCAGCCTATACCTGCGCACACAAACACACACATCTTAAGGTAACTCATGCACATTCCACACCATGAAATACAAAATACAAACACACACACATTCACGGCTCACTCTGACTCAATGCACTGTCCATACGAGCACATACACACACAGCACACACCTCACTGTGACTCAATGATCTGATTATATGAGCACACTCATACACACACACACACACACAAACACCCCTCACTGTGACTCACTGCACAACCTATACCAGCGTGGACACACACAAACACACATGCTCACTGTGACTAAATGCACAGTCTATACGAGCACACACACACACAACTCATTGTGACCCAACGCACACTCTATACCAGCACACACACATAACTCACTGTGACACAGTGCACAGGCTATATCAGCACACAGACACACACACACAAGGCTCACTGTGACTCAGTGCACTGTGTGTCGCACCACACACACAAACACACACATACACCTCAGTGAGTCAATGCAAAGCCCATACCAGCACACTCATACACACAGACACACACACACACACCTTACTTTGTTTCAATGGTCAGCCTATACCAACACACATATACACACCATACTGTGACTCAGTGCACTCTCTGAACCATCACAAAGACACACACACACGCACGGCTCATTGTGACTGAATGCAGCGTCCATACCAGCAAATACACACCACCCATCTGTGACTCAGTGCTCAGACTATTCCAGCCCCCCCCAACACGTCTCATTGTGACTCAACGCACGGCAAATACCAGTCCACACACACAGACACACACATACACAAACACACGGCTCACTGTGACTCAATGCACACTTTGTATCAACACACACACATACACACCTCCGTGACTCAATGCTCAGCCTGTATCATCACACACACACATGCATACACAAACACACATACACACACAAGGTTCACTGTGATACAGTGCACAGCCTATAGCAGGACACACACACAGACACACGTCACTGTGACTCAAAGCACAGCCTATACCAGCACATACACACGAAAACACACTTTACTGTGACTCAATGCACAGCCTAATGCAGCACACACACACACACACACACACACCGCTCACTGTGACACAGTGCACCACCTATACCAGCATGCAAACATGGCTCACTGTGACTCAGTGCACCATCCTTACCTACACACACACACACACGGCTCACTGTGACTCAATGCACAGTTTGTATCAACACACACACATACACACCTCCGTGACTCAATGCTTAGCCTGTATCATCACACACACACATGCATACACAAACACACATACACACACAAGGTTCACTGTGATACAATGCACAGCCTATAGCAGGACACACACACAGACACTCCTCACTGTGACTCAGTGCTCAGAATGTAATAGCCCCCCCCCACACACATACACCTCACTGACTCAATGCAAAGCCCTACGAGCACACATGCACACATACACACACCTGATTCAATGCTCCACCCATACCAGTGCACACACAAACACACACCACACACACCACCACACATGTGCCTCATGTATAGTTCAGCACACAGACACACATACTCAGTTCATCCCTGACTGTGACTCAATGCAAAGTCTATACGAGCACCACCACACACACTCATACTGTTTCTTCCACACACACCGAGCACACACACACACAACTCATTGTGCCTCAATGTATAGTCAATACCAGCACACACACAGACACACATAACTCACTGTGACTCAGTTCACAGCCTATATCACCACTCAGACACACACACGCAAGGCTCCCTGTGACTCAACGCACAGTCTGTAGCACCACACACACACACACATACACCTCAGTGACTCAATGCAAAGCCCATACCAGCACACACACACACACACACACGCTGACTGTGACTCAATGCAAAGTCTATACGAGCACACATACACACAACTCATTGTGACTCAATGCACAGCCAATACCAGTACACACACAGACACACATAACTCACTGTGACTCAGTTCACAGCCTATATCTCCACTCAGACACACACACGCAAGGCTCCCTGTGACTCAATGCACAGTCTGTAGCACCACACACACACACACACACATACACCTCAGTGACTCAGTGCAGTCCCATACCAGCACACACACACACACATGCTGACTGTGACTCAATGCACAGTGTATACGAGCACACACACACAACTCATTGTGACTCAGTGCACAGTCAATACCAGCACACACAGACACACATAACTCACTGTGACTCAGTGCACAGTCTGTAGCCCGCCCACACACACATCAGGGACTCAATGAAAAGCCCATACCGGCGCGCACACACACACACACATACACACCTAAACGTGATTCAATGCTCAGCCTCTACCAGCACACACACAAACACACACACACACACACGCATGGCTCCTTGTGGTTCAATGTACATTTCATACCAGCACAGATACACACAACACATCTCACTGTAACTCAATGCTCAGACTGTACTACCAACACACACAACACACACACACGGCGCACTATGACTCAAAGCTCAGGCTCTACCAGAACACACACACACACACAAACACGCACTCATACATGGCTCACTGTGACTCAATGAACCAGTTATGCCATCACACACACACACACACAAACACACGGCTCACTGTGACTCAGTGCACAGTGTACACCTTTCCCGACTCCCACACACATGGCTCACTGTGACTCAATGCCCAGCTTATATCATTACACACACACACATACACACGTGGCTCACTGTGACTCAGTGCACTGCCTAAAGCAGCACAGAAACACGCACATGGACATACATGGCTCACTGTGACACAATGCACAGCCCAAACCAGTACACACACAAACCTCACTGTGACTGAATGCACAGCGTATACTGCACACACATACACAAACACAGAGCTCACTGTGACGCAATGCACAGCCTATACCAGTACACACGCATACACACGTCTCAATTTGACTCAATGAACAGCCTATAGCACCACACAGACACACATACAGGCTTCAGTGACTCAATGCAAAGCCCATTACCGACACACACACACACACACACACCTAAATGTGACTCAGTGCTCAGCCTGTACCAGCACACACAAACACACTCACCTTACAGTAACTCACGCACATTCCACACCATGAAATACAAACACACACACACAGAGATATGCACAGCTCAATGAGACTCAATGCGCTGTCCATAATAGCAAATACACGCACACAGCACACCTCACTGTGACTCAATGATCTGATTATACCAGCACACTCACACACACACACACACACAAACACATGGCTCACTGTGACTCAGTGCACCGTATGCCTGCCCCCAGTCCCAGACACACATAGCTCACTGTGAATGAATGCACAGCCTATATCTTCACAACACATACACATACACACACACACACACACACACACACACCCCTCAGGGACTCAATGCAAAGCCCATACCAGCACACACACACATATACACACACTGAACTGTGACTCAATGCTCAGATTATACCAGCACAGACACAGAAACACATGACTCACTGTAACTCAGTGCAGAGCATATACCAGCCTCCCCCCACGGCTCACTGTGACTCAATGCACAGCCTATAGCAGCACACACACACACGCTCACTGTGACTCAATGCACAGTCAATACCAGCACACACACACACATAACTCACTGTGACTCAGTTCACAGCCTATATCAGCACTCACACACACACACACACATGCTGAGAGTCAATGCACAGTGTATACAAGCACACACACACAACTCATTGTGCCTCAATGCACAATGACTCAATGCACTGTGACTCAATGCACAGTCCGTAGCCCCCACACACACAACTCAGTGACTCAATGCAAAGCCCATTCCAGCGCACACAGACACACATAAACACACACACACCTAACTGTGATTCAATGCTCAGCCTCTACCAGCACACACACACACACAAACCCACACACACACACACATACCACATCTCACTGTAACTCAATGCTCAGACTGTACTACCCACACACACAACATACACACACACGGTGCACTGTGACTGAATGCTCAGCCTATAGCAGCACACACACACACATGCTCCCTATGACTCAATGCAGTCTATACGAGCGCACACACACACAAATCATTGTGACTCCATGCACAGTCAATACCAGCACACACAGACACACATAACTCATTGTGACTCAGTTCACAGCCGATATCAGCACTCAAACACACACAAGGCTCACTGTGACTCAATGCACAGTCTGTAGCACCACACAAAAACACACACACATACTCACTGTGACTCAATGCAGAGTCTATACCAGCACACACACACACACAAAACTCATTGTGACTCCATGCACAGTCAATACCAGCACACACACACTCACATACAAAGCTCACTGTGACTCATTGCACAGCCTATAGCAGTACACACACACACGTCTCAATTTGACTCAATGAACAGTGTGTAGCACCACACAAACACACATACAGGCCTCAGTGACTCTGCAAAGCCCATACCAGCACACACACACACACAAGTGTGACTGAGTGCTCAGCCTGTACCAGCACACACACACACACCTTACAGTAACTCATGCACATTCCACAACATGAACTACAAACACACACACACATGCACCACTCACTGTGACTCAATGCTCAGACTCTACCAGCCACCCCCACCACACACACACATAACCACGACGCACTGTGACTCAATGCTCTGCCTATACCAGCAATACAGAAACACACACAGACACGTCAGTGACTCAATGCAAAGCCCATACCAGCACACTCACACACACACAAACACACGGCTCACTGTGACAGAATGCACAGCTTATGTCTTCACACACACAACCTGATTCAATGCTCAGCCTCTACCAGCACACACACACACACACGCATGGCTCATTGTGACTCAATGTACATTTTATACCAGCACAAACACACACACACCTCACTGTAACTCAATGCTCAGACTGTACTACCCACACACACAACATACACACACACGGTGCACAGTGACTCAATGCTCAGCCTATACCAGAACACACGCACACACACACAAACAGGCACTCATACATGGCTCACTGTGACTCAGTGAACCACCTATACCATCACACACACATGCGGCTCAATGTGACTCAAAGCCTATAGCAGCACACGCACACACTCACAAACACCCCTCTGTGACTCACTGCACAGCCTATACCAGCGCTCACACACACACACACACAGAGCTGTGAATCAATGCACAGTCTATGGTAGCACATACACACACACACACACAGCTCAGTGACTCAATGCAAAGCCTATACTAGCACATGCACCCCCCCACACACACACCTCACTGTGACTCAATGCACAGCCTATACCAGCATGCACACACACACACAGCTGTGACTCAGTGCACAGTCTATACCAGCACATGCACACACACGCATGCACGGCTCAGTGTGATTCAGTGCACCATCCATACCAGCACATACACACATGCACATGCACCTCACTGTGACTCAATTCTCAGACTATACCAGCACACACACACACGGCACACTGTGACTCAATGCTCAGCCTATACCAGAACACAGACACACACAAACACGCACTCATACATGGTTCACTGTGACTCAGTGAACCACCGATACCAAGACAAACACACACACAAACACACACGGCTAACTGTGACTCAGTGCCCAGTCTATACCGGAACACAAATACACACACACACATACATAGCTCACAGACTCAATGCACAGCCTGTACTACCACAAACAGCAGGCTCACTGTGACTCAGTGCACAGCCTGTACCAGCACAGACACACACACATGGCTCTCTGTGACTCAATGCACTGCCTATAGCAGCACACAAACACACACACGGACATACATGGCTCAGTGCGACACAATGCAGTCCATACCAGTACACACACAAGCCTCACTGTGACTGAATGCACGGCGTATACCTGCACACACACACACACACAGCTCACTGTGACTCAACGAACGCCCTGTAGCACCACACAAACACACATACAGGCCTCAGTGACTCAATGCAAAGCCCCTACCGGCACACACACACACACCTAAGTGTGACTCAATGCTCAGCCTATACCTGCGCACACAAACACACACATCTTAAGGTAACTCATGCACATTCCACACCATGAAATACAAAATACAAACACACACACATTCACGGCTCACTCTGACTCAATGCACTGTCCATACGAGCACACACACACAACTCATTGTGACCCAACGCACACTCTATACCAGCACACACACATAACTCACTGTGACACAGTGCACAGGCTATATCAGCACACAGACACACACACACAAGGCTCACTGTGACTCAGTGCACTGTGTGTAGCACCACACACACAAACACACAAACACACACATACACCTCAGTGAGTCAATGCAAAGCCCATACCAGCACACTCATACACACAGACACACACACACACCTTACTGTGTTTCAATGGTCAGCCTATACCAACACACATATACACACCATACTGTGACTCAGTGCACTCTCTGAACCATCACAAAGACACACACACACGCACGGCTCATTGTGACTGAATGCAGCGTCCATACCAGCAAATACACACCACCCATCTGTGACTCAGTGCTCAGACTATTCCAGCCCCCCCAACACGTCTCATTGTGACTCAACGCACGGCAAATACCAGTCCACACGCACAGACACACACATACACAAACACACGGCTCACTGTGACTCAATGCACACTTTGTATCAACACACACACATACACACCTCCGTGACTCAATGCTCAGCCTGTATCATCACACACACACATGCATACACAAACACACATACACACACAAGGTTCACTGTGATACAATGCACAGCCTATAGCAGGACACACACACAGACACTCCTCACTGTGACTCAGTGCTCAGACTGTAATAGCCCCCCCCACACACACATACACCTCACTGACTCAATGCAAAGCCCATACGAGCACACATGCACACATACACACACCTGATTCAATGCTCCACCCATACCAGTGCACACACACACACCCCAAACTGTGATTCAATGCTCAGCCTATACCAACACACACACACATACACACATACACACACACCTCATTGTGACTCAATGCACAGCCTATAGCAGCACACACACACACACACATGCTGACTGAGAGTCAATGCACAGTATATACGAGCACACACACACACAACTCATTGTGCCTCAATGTATAGTCAATACCAGCACACACACAGACACACATAACTCACTGTGACTCAGTTCACAGCCTATATCAGCACTCAGAAACACACACGGAAGGCTCACAGTGACCCAATACACAGTCTGTATCACCCCAGAAACACACAGACACACACACACACACACACATACCCCTCAGTGACTCAATACAAAGCCATTACCAGCACACACACACACACACACACACCTGTGATTCAGTGCTCAGCCTAAACCAGCAGACACATATACACACACACACACACCTTACTGTGACTCAGTGCACCCCCTAGACCACTACGTACACACACACACACACACACACACACGGCTAATTGTGACTCAATGGAGAGTCCATCCCAGCACATACACACATGCAACACACCTCACAGTGAATCAATGCTCAGACTATACTAGCCCACACCCCCACACACAACACACCTCACTGTGACTCAATACTCAGACTATACTAGCCCACACCCACACACACCCACATACACCTCACTGACTCAATGCACAGCCCATACGAGGACACATGCACACATACACACACCTAACTGATTCAATGCTCCGCCCATACCAGTGTACACACACACATACCCCTAACTGTGATTCAATGCTCAGCCTATACCAACACACACACATACACACACACCTCATTGTGACTCAATACACATCCTATAGCAGCACACACACACACACATGCTGACTGTGACTCAATGTGCAGTCTATACAAGCACGCACACAAACAACTCATTGTGACTGAGTGCACAGTCAATACCAGCACACACACAGACACACATAACTCACTGTGACTCGGTTCACAGCCTATATCACCACTCAGACACACACACGCAAGGCTCACTGTGACTCAATGCACAGTCTGTAGCACCACACACACAGACACACACACCTCAGTGACTCAATGCAAAGCCCATACCAGCACACACACACACACACACGCTGTGACTCAATGCAACGTCTATACGAGCACACATACAACTCATTGTGACTCAATGCACAGTCAATACCAGCACACACACAGACACACATAACTCACTGTGACTCAGTTCACAGCCTATATCACCACTCAGACACACACGCAAGGCTCACTGTGACTCAATGCACAGTCTGTAGCACCACACAAAAACACACACACATACTCACTATGACTCAATGCACAGTCTATACCAGCACACACACACACACACACATAACTCACTGTGACTCAGTGCACAGGCTATATCATCACACAGACACACACACACAAGGCTGTGACCTAGTGAATAGTCTGTAGCACCACACACACACTGACACATACACCTCAGTGACTCAATGCAAAGCCCATACCAGCACACACAAACACATACACACACCTGTGATTCAATGCTCAGCCTAAACCAGCACACACATACACACACACACAGCTGTGACTCAATGCACACCCTAGACCACTACGTACACACACACACGCGGCTAATTGTGGCTCAAGAGAGTCCATACCAGCACATACACACACACAACACACCTCACTGTGACTCAATGCTCAGACTATACTAGCCCCCCCCACACACATACACCTCAGTGACTCAATGCAAAGCCCATACGAGCACACGTGCACACATACACACACTTAATTGATTCAGTGCTCCACCCATACCAGTGCAGACACACCCGTGATTCAATGCTCAGCCTATACCAGCACACACACACACACCTCATTGACTCAATGCACAGCCTACAGCAGTACACACACACACATGCTGTGACTCAATGCACAGTCTATACGAGCACACACACAGACACACGTAACTCACTGTGACTTAGTTCACAGCCTATATCAGCACTCAGATGTACACACGCAAGGCTCACAGTGACTCAATGCACAGTCTGTAGCACCACACACACACAGACACACACACCTCAGTGAGTCAATACAAAGCCCATAGCAGCACACACACTCCCACACCTGTGACTCAATGCTAAGCCTATAGCAGCACACATATACACACCATACTGTGACTCAGTGCACACTCTACACCATCACAAAGACACACACACACTCACGGCTCATTGTGACTGAATGCACCGTCCATACCAGCACATACACACACACAACACATCTGTCAGTCAATGCTCAGACTGTACAACCCACACACACAACACACGGTGCACTGTGACTCAATGCTCAGCCTATGCCAGAACACACACACACACAAACAAACACACACTCATACATGGCTCACTGTGACTTAGTGAACCACCTATACCATCACACACACACACACACACACACACAGAGACACCTCAGTGACTCAATGGAGAGCCCATACCAGCCCCCCCCACACACCTGTGATTCAGTGTGCAGCCTCTACCAGCACACACACACCATACTGTGACTCAACGCACACTCTACACCACCACATACACACACACACATACACACACATACGCATGCCTCTTTGTGACTCAATGTGCTGTCCATACCAGCACATATACACACACACAACACACCTCACTGTGACTCTATGCTGAGACCATAGTAGCCCCCCCCCCACACACACACGGCACACTGTGACTCAATTCTAAGCCTATACCAGCACATACAGAAACACACACACACCCCAGTGACTCAATGCAAAGTCCATACCAGCATACATACACACATATACGCAGCTAAGTGTGACTCGGTGCTCAGCCTGTACCAGCACACACACAGACACACACGCCACCCACACGGCTCTGTGACTCATTGCGGAGCCCGTACCAGCATAAAATCACGGCTCACTTATCACTCAATGCTTAGTCTGTAGCAGCACACACACACACACACACACACACACAAACACCTCACTGTGACTCAATGCAAAGCCCATACAGGCACACACACACACACCTGAGTCAATGCAGTCTTTACCAACACACACACACACACACACCTGTGAGTCAATGCAGTCTTTACCAACACACACACACACACACGCATGGCTCAATGTGACTCAACGCACAGCCTATACCATCACATACACACACGAAGACACACAGGCACGGCTCACTGTTAATCAATGCACAGTCCATACCAACACATACACACACACACAGGCACCTTACTGTAACTAAATTCACATTGTATACCAGCACAGACACACAGAAACATGCATTCACACATGGCTCACTGTGAATCAATGAACCGTCTACACCATCACACACATACAGACACACACACACACACGGCTCACTGTGACTCAATGCACTGCCGAAAGCAGCACACAAACACACAGAGACATACATGGCTCACTGTGACACAATGTAGTCCATACGAGTACACACACAAGCCTCACTGTGACTGAATGCACGGCGTATACCTGCACATACACACACAGCTCACTGTGACTCAATGCACATTCTATACCATCACACACACACTCACATACAAAGCTCACTGTGACTCATTGCACAGCCTATAGCAGTACACACACACACACACACGTCTCAATTTGACTCAATGAACAGTCTGTAGCACCACACAAACACACATACAGGCCTCAGTGCCTCTGCAAAGCCCATACCAGCACACACACACACACAAGTGTGACTGAGTGCTCAGCCTGTACCAGCACACACACACACACCTTACAGTAACTCATGCACATTCCACAACAT
Organism: Mesoplodon mirus; assembly: GCF_964341445.2. Classification (NCBI taxonomy): domain Eukaryota; kingdom Metazoa; phylum Chordata; class Mammalia; order Artiodactyla; family Ziphiidae; genus Mesoplodon; species Mesoplodon mirus. The sequence continues at coordinate 27,679 of NW_028295345.1, forward strand.
GAACTACAAACACACACACACATGCACCACTCACTGTGACTCAATGCTCAGACTCTACCAGCCACCCCCCACCACACACACACATAACCACGATGCACTGTGACTCAATGCTCTGCCTATACCAGCAATACAGAAACACACACAGACACCTCAGTGACTCAATGCAAAGCCCATACCAGCACACTCACACACACACAAACACACGGCTCACTGTGACAGAATGCACAGCTTATGTCTTCACACACACAACCTGATTCAATGCTCAGCCTCTACCAGCACACACACACACACACGCATGGCTCATTGTGACTCAATGTACATTTTATACCAGCACAAACACACACACACCTCACTGTAACTCAATGCTCAGACTGTACTACCCACACACACAACATACACACACACGGTGCACAGTGACTCAATGCTCAGCCTATACCAGAACACACACACACACACACAAACAGGCACTCATACATGGCTCACTGTGACTCAGTGAACCACCTATACCATCACACACACATGCGGCTCAATGTGACTCAAAGCCTATAGCAGCACACGCACACACTCACAAACACCCCTCTGTGACTCACTGCACAGCCTATACCAGCGCTCACACACACACACACACAGAGCTGTGAATCAATGCACAGTCTATGGTAGCACACATACACAAGCACACACACAGCTCAGTGACTCAATGCAAAGCCTATACTAGCACATGCACCCCCCCACACACACACCTCACTGTGACTCAATGCACAGCCTATACCAGCATGCACACACACACACACAGCTGTGACTCAGTGCACAGTCTATACCAGCACATGCACACACACGCATGCACGGCTCAGTGTGATTCAGTGCACCATCCATACCAGCACATACACACATGCACACGCACCTCACTGTGACTCAATTCTCAGACTATACCAGCACACACACACACGGCACACTGTGACTCAATGCTCAGCCTATACCAGAACACAGACACACACAAACACGCACTCATACATGGTTCACTGTGACTCAGTGAACCACCGATACCAAGACAAACACACACACAAACACACACGGCTAACTGTGACTCAGTGCCCAGTCTATACCGGAACACAAATACACACACACACATACATAGCTCACAGACTCAATGCACAGCCTGTACTACCACAAACAGCAGGCTCACTGTGACTCAGTGCACAGCCTGTACCAGCACAGACACACACACATGGCTCTCTGTGACTCAATGCACTGCCTATAGCAGCACACAAACACACACACGGACATACATGGCTCAGTGCAACACAATGCAGTCCATACCAGTACACACACAAGCCTCACTGTGACTGAATGCACGGCGTATACCTGCACACACACACACACACAGCTCACTGTGACTCAACGAACGCCCTGTAGCACCACACAAACACACATACAGGCCTCAGTGACTCAATGCAAAGCCCCTACCGGCACACACACACACACCTAAGTGTGACGCAATGCTCAGCCTATACCTGCGCACACAAACACACACATCTTAAGGTAACTCATGCACATTCCACACCATGAAATACAAAATACAAACACACACACATTCACGGCTCACTCTGACTCAATGCACTGTCCATACGAGCACATACACACACAGCACACACCTCACTGTGACTCAATGATCTGATTATATGAGCACACTCATACACACACACACACACAAACACCCCTCACTGTGACTCACTGCACAACCTATACCAGCGTGGACACACACAAACACACATGCTCACTGTGACTAAATGCACAGTCTATACGAGCACACACACACACAACTCATTGTGACCCAACGCACACTCTATACCAGCACACACACATAACTCACTGTGACACAGTGCACAGGCTATATCAGCACACAGACACACACACACAAGGCTCACTGTGACTCAGTGCACTGTGTGTCGCACCACACACACAAACACACACATACACCTCAGTGAGTCAATGCAAAGCCCATACCAGCACACTCATACACACAGACACACACACACACACCTTACTTTGTTTCAATGGTCAGCCTATACCAACACACATATACACACCATACTGTGACTCAGTGCACTCTCTGAACCATCACAAAGACACACACACACGCACGGCTCATTGTGACTGAATGCAGCGTCCATACCAGCAAATACACACCACCCATCTGTGACTCAGTGCTCAGACTATTCCAGCCCCCCCCAACACGTCTCATTGTGACTCAACGCACGGCAAATACCAGTCCACACACACAGACACACACATACACAAACACACGGCTCACTGTGACTCAATGCACACTTTGTATCAACACACACACATACACACCTCCGTGACTCAATGCTCAGCCTGTATCATCACACACACACATGCATACACAAACACACATACACACACAAGGTTCACTGTGATACAGTGCACAGCCTATAGCAGGACACACACACAGACACACGTCACTGTGACTCAAAGCACAGCCTATACCAGCACATACACACGAAAACACACTTTACTGTGACTCAATGCACAGCCTAATGCAGCACACACACACACACACACACACACACCGCTCACTGTGACACAATGCACCACCTATACCAGCATGCAAACATGGCTCACTGTGACTCAGTGCACCATCCTTACCTACACACACACACACGGCTCACTGTGACTCAATGCACAGTTTGTATCAACACACACACATACACACCTCCGTGACTCAATGCTTAGCCTGTATCATCACACACACACATGCATACACAAACACACATACACACACAAGGTTCACTGTGATACAATGCACAGCCTATAGCAGGACACACACACAGACACTCCTCACTGTGACTCAGTGCTCAGAATGTAATAGCCCCCCCCACACACACACATACACCTCACTGACTCAATGCAAAGCCCATACGAGCACACATGCACACATACACACACCTGATTCAATGCTCCACCCATACCAGTGCACACACACACACCCCGAACTGTGATTCAATGCTCAGCCTATACCAACACACACACATACACACATACACACACACCTCATTGTGACTCAATGCACAGCCTATAGCAGCACACACACACACACACATGCTGACTGAGAGTCAATGCACAGTATATACGAGCACACACACACACAACTCATTGTGCCTCAATGTATAGTCAATACCAGCACACACACAGACACACATAACTCACTGTGACTCAGTTCACAGCCTATATCACCACTCAGACACACACACGCAAGGCTCCCTGTGACTCAACGCACAGTCTGTAGCACCACACACACACACACATACACCTCAGTGACTCAATGCAAAGCCCATACCAGCACACACACACACACACACACGCTGACTGTGACTCAATGCAAAGTCTATACGAGCACACATACACACAACTCATTGTGACTCAATGCACAGCCAATACCAGTACACACACAGACACACATAACTCACTGTGACTCAGTTCACAGCCTATATCTCCACTCAGACACACACACGCAAGGCTCCCTGTGACTCAATGCACAGTCTGTAGCACCACACACACACACACACACATACACCTCAGTGACTCAGTGCAGTCCCATACCAGCACACACACACACACATGCTGACTGTGACTCAATGCACAGTGTATACGAGCACACACACACAACTCATTGTGACTCAGTGCACAGTCAATACCAGCACACACAGACACACATAACTCACTGTGACTCAGTGCACAGTCTGTAGCCCGCCCACACACACATCAGGGACTCAATGAAAAGCCCATACCGGCGCGCACACACACACACACATACACACCTAAACGTGATTCAATGCTCAGCCTCTACCAGCACACACACAAACACACACACACACACACGCATGGCTCCTTGTGGTTCAATGTACATTTCATACCAGCACAGATACACACAACACATCTCACTGTAACTCAATGCTCAGACTGTACTACCAACACACACAACACACACACACGGCGCACTATGACTCAAAGCTCAGGCTCTACCAGAACACACACACACACAAACACGCACTCATACATGGCTCACTGTGACTCAATGAACCAGTTATGCCATCACACACACACACACACAAACACACGGCTCACTGTGACTCAGTGCACAGTGTACACCTTTCCCGACTCCCACACACATGGCTCACTGTGACTCAATGCCCAGCTTATATCATTACACACACACACATACACACGTGGCTCACTGTGACTCAGTGCACTGCCTAAAGCAGCACAGAAACACGCACATGGACATACATGGCTCACTGTGACACAATGCACAGCCCAAACCAGTACACACACAAACCTCACTGTGACTGAATGCACAGCGTATACTGCACACACATACACAAACACAGAGCTCACTGTGACGCAATGCACAGCCTATACCAGTACACACGCATACACACGTCTCAATTTGACTCAATGAACAGCCTATAGCACCACACAGACACACATACAGGCTTCAGTGACTCAATGCAAAGCCCATTACCGACACACACACACACACACACACCTAAATGTGACTCAGTGCTCAGCCTGTACCAGCACACACAAACACACTCACCTTACAGTAACTCACGCACATTCCACACCATGAAATACAAACACACACACACAGAGATATGCACAGCTCAATGAGACTCAATGCGCTGTCCATAATAGCAAATACACGCACACAGCACACCTCACTGTGACTCAATGATCTGATTATACCAGCACACTCACACACACACACACACACAAACACATGGCTCACTGTGACTCAGTGCACCGTATGCCTGCCCCCAGTCCCAGACACACATAGCTCACTGTGAATGAATGCACAGCCTATATCTTCACAACACATACACATACACACACACACACACACACACACACACCCCTCAGGGACTCAATGCAAAGCCCATACCAGCACACACACACATATACACACACTGAACTGTGACTCAATGCTCAGATTATACCAGCACAGACACAGAAACACATGACTCACTGTAACTCAGTGCAGAGCATATACCAGCCTCCCCCCACGGCTCACTGTGACTCAATGCACAGCCTATAGCAGCACACACACACACGCTCACTGTGACTCAATGCACAGTCAATACCAGCACACACACACACATAACTCACTGTGACTCAGTTCACAGCCTATATCAGCACTCACACACACACACACACATGCTGAGAGTCAATGCACAGTGTATACAAGCACACACACACAACTCATTGTGCCTCAATGCACAATGACTCAATGCACTGTGACTCAATGCACAGTCCGTAGCCCCCACACACACAACTCAGTGACTCAATGCAAAGCCCATTCCAGCGCACACAGACACACATAAACACACACACACCTAACTGTGATTCAATGCTCAGCCTCTACCAGCACACACACACACACAAACCCACACACACACACACATACCACATCTCACTGTAACTCAATGCTCAGACTGTACTACCCACACACACAACATACACACACACGGTGCACTGTGACTGAATGCTCAGCCTATAGCAGCACACACACACACATGCTCCCTATGACTCAATGCAGTCTATACGAGCGCACACACACACAAATCATTGTGACTCCATGCACAGTCAATACCAGCACACACAGACACACATAACTCATTGTGACTCAGTTCACAGCCGATATCAGCACTCAAACACACACAAGGCTCACTGTGACTCAATGCACAGTCTGTAGCACCACACAAAAACACACACACATACTCACTGTGACTCAATGCAGAGTCTATACCAGCACACACACACACACAAAACTCATTGTGACTCCATGCACAGTCAATACCAGCACACACACACTCACATACAAAGCTCACTGTGACTCATTGCACAGCCTATAGCAGTACACACACACACGTCTCAATTTGACTCAATGAACAGTGTGTAGCACCACACAAACACACATACAGGCCTCAGTGACTCTGCAAAGCCCATACCAGCACACACACACACACAAGTGTGACTGAGTGCTCAGCCTGTACCAGCACACACACACACACCTTACAGTAACTCATGCACATTCCACAACATGAACTACAAACACACACACACATGCACCACTCACTGTGACTCAATGCTCAGACTCTACCAGCCACCCCCACCACACACACACATAACCACGACGCACTGTGACTCAATGCTCTGCCTATACCAGCAATACAGAAACACACACAGACACGTCAGTGACTCAATGCAAAGCCCATACCAGCACACTCACACACACACAAACACACGGCTCACTGTGACAGAATGCACAGCTTATGTCTTCACACACACAACCTGATTCAATGCTCAGCCTCTACCAGCACACACACACACACACGCATGGCTCATTGTGACTCAATGTACATTTTATACCAGCACAAACACACACACACCTCACTGTAACTCAATGCTCAGACTGTACTACCCACACACACAACATACACACACACGGTGCACAGTGACTCAATGCTCAGCCTATACCAGAACACACGCACACACACACAAACAGGCACTCATACATGGCTCACTGTGACTCAGTGAACCACCTATACCATCACACACACATGCGGCTCAATGTGACTCAAAGCCTATAGCAGCACACGCACACACTCACAAACACCCCTCTGTGACTCACTGCACAGCCTATACCAGCGCTCACACACACACACACACAGAGCTGTGAATCAATGCACAGTCTATGGTAGCACATACACACACACACACACAGCTCAGTGACTCAATGCAAAGCCTATACTAGCACATGCACCCCCCCACACACACACCTCACTGTGACTCAATGCACAGCCTATACCAGCATGCACACACACACACACAGCTGTGACTCAGTGCACAGTCTATACCAGCACATGCACACACACGCATGCACGGCTCAGTGTGATTCAGTGCACCATCCATACCAGCACATACACACATGCACATGCACCTCACTGTGACTCAATTCTCAGACTATACCAGCACACACACACACGGCACACTGTGACTCAATGCTCAGCCTATACCAGAACACAGACACACACAAACACGCACTCATACATGGTTCACTGTGACTCAGTGAACCACCGATACCAAGACAAACACACACACAAACACACACGGCTAACTGTGACTCAGTGCCCAGTCTATACCGGAACACAAATACACACACACACATACATAGCTCACAGACTCAATGCACAGCCTGTACTACCACAAACAGCAGGCTCACTGTGACTCAGTGCACAGCCTGTACCAGCACAGACACACACACATGGCTCTCTGTGACTCAATGCACTGCCTATAGCAGCACACAAACACACACACGGACATACATGGCTCAGTGCAACACAATGCAGTCCATACCAGTACACACACAAGCCTCACTGTGACAATGCACGGCGTATACCTGCACACACACACACACACAGCTCACTGTGACTCAACGAACGCCCTGTAGCACCACACAAACACACATACAGGCCTCAGTGACTCAATGCAAAGCCCCTACCGGCACACACACACACACCTAAGTGTGACGCAATGCTCAGCCTATACCTGCGCACACAAACACACACATCTTAAGGTAACTCATGCACATTCCACACCATGAAATACAAAATACAAACACACACACATTCACGGCTCACTCTGACTCAATGCACTGTCCATACGAGCACATACACACACAGCACACACCTCACTGTGACTCAATGATCTGATTATATGAGCACACTCATACACACACACACACACAAACACCCCTCACTGTGACTCACTGCACAACCTATACCAGCGTGGACACACACAAACACACATGCTCACTGTGACTAAATGCACAGTCTATACGAGCACACACACACACAACTCATTGTGACCCAACGCACACTCTATACCAGCACACACACATAACTCACTGTGACACAGTGCACAGGCTATATCAGCACACAGACACACACACACAAGGCTCACTGTGACTCAGTGCACTGTGTGTCGCACCACACACACAAACACACACATACACCTCAGTGAGTCAATGCAAAGCCCATACCAGCACACTCATACACACAGACACATACACACACACCTTACTTTGTTTCAATGGTCAGCCTATACCAACACACATATACACACCATACTGTGACTCAGTGCACTCTCTGAACCATCACAAAGACACACACACACGCACGGCTCATTGTGACTGAATGCAGCGTCCATACCAGCAAATACACACCACCCATCTGTGACTCAGTGCTCAGACTATTCCAGCCCCCCCCAACACGTCTCATTGTGACTCAACGCACGGCAAATACCAGTCCACACACACAGACACACACATACACAAACACACGGCTCACTGTGACTCAATGCACACTTTGTATCAACACACACACATACACACCTCCGTGACTCAATGCTCAGCCTGTATCATCACACACACACATGCATACACAAACACACATACACACACAAGGTTCACTGTGATACAGTGCACAGCCTATAGCAGGACACACACACAGACACACGTCACTGTGACTCAAAGCACAGCCTATACCAGCACATACACACGAAAACACACTTTACTGTGACTCAATGCACAGCCTAATGCAGCACACACACACACACACACACACACACCGCTCACTGTGACACAATGCACCACCTATACCAGCATGCAAACATGGCTCACTGTGACTCAGTGCACCATCCTTACCTACACACACACACACGGCTCACTGTGACTCAATGCACAGTTTGTATCAACACACACACATACACACCTCCGTGACTCAATGCTTAGCCTGTATCATCACACACACACATGCATACACAAACACACATACACACACAAGGTTCACTGTGATACAATGCACAGCCTATAGCAGGACACACACACAGACACTCCTCACTGTGACTCAGTGCTCAGAATGTAATAGCCCCCCCCACACACACACATACACCTCACTGACTCAATGCAAAGCCCATACGAGCACACATGCACACATACACACACCTGATTCAATGCTCCACCCATACCAGTGCACACACACACACCCCGAACTGTGATTCAATGCTCAGCCTATACCAACACACACACATACACACATACACACACACCTCATTGTGACTCAATGCACAGCCTATAGCAGCACACACACACACACACATGCTGACTGAGAGTCAATGCACAGTATATACGAGCACACACACACACAACTCATTGTGCCTCAATGTATAGTCAATACCAGCACACACACAGACACACATAACTCACTGTGACTCAGTTCACAGCCTATATCACCACTCAGACACACACACGCAAGGCTCCCTGTGACTCAACGCACAGTCTGTAGCACCACACACACACACACATACACCTCAGTGACTCAATGCAAAGCCCATACCAGCACACACACACACACACACACGCTGACTGTGACTCAATGCAAAGTCTATACGAGCACACATACACACAACTCATTGTGACTCAATGCACAGCCAATACCAGTACACACACAGACACACATAACTCACTGTGACTCAGTTCACAGCCTATATCTCCACTCAGACACACACACGCAAGGCTCCCTGTGACTCAATGCACAGTCTGTAGCACCACACACACACACACACACATACACCTCAGTGACTCAGTGCAGTCCCATACCAGCACACACACACACACATGCTGACTGTGACTCAATGCACAGTGTATACGAGCACACACACACAACTCATTGTGACTCAGTGCACAGTCAATACCAGCACACACAGACACACATAACTCACTGTGACTCAGTGCACAGTCTGTAGCCCGCCCACACACACATCAGGGACTCAATGAAAAGCCCATACCGGCGCGCACACACACACACACATACACACCTAAACGTGATTCAATGCTCAGCCTCTACCAGCACACACACAAACACACACACACACACACGCATGGCTCCTTGTGGTTCAATGTACATTTCATACCAGCACAGATACACACAACACATCTCACTGTAACTCAATGCTCAGACTGTACTACCAACACACACAACACACACACACGGCGCACTATGACTCAAAGCTCAGGCTCTACCAGAACACACACACACACAAACACGCACTCATACATGGCTCACTGTGACTCAATGAACCAGTTATGCCATCACACACACACACACACAAACACACGGCTCACTGTGACTCAGTGCACAGTGTACACCTTTCCCGACTCCCACACACATGGCTCACTGTGACTCAATGCCCAGCTTATATCATTACACACACACACATACACACGTGGCTCACTGTGACTCAGTGCACTGCCTAAAGCAGCACAGAAACACGCACATGGACATACATGGCTCACTGTGACACAATGCACAGCCCAAACCAGTACACACACAAACCTCACTGTGACTGAATGCACAGCGTATACTGCACACACATACACAAACACAGAGCTCACTGTGACGCAATGCACAGCCTATACCAGTACACACGCATACACACGTCTCAATTTGACTCAATGAACAGCCTATAGCACCACACAGACACACATACAGGCTTCAGTGACTCAATGCAAAGCCCATTACCGACACACACACACACACACACACCTAAATGTGACTCAGTGCTCAGCCTGTACCAGCACACACAAACACACTCACCTTACAGTAACTCACGCACATTCCACACCATGAAATACAAACACACACACACAGAGATATGCACAGCTCAATGAGACTCAATGCGCTGTCCATAATAGCAAATACACGCACACAGCACACCTCACTGTGACTCAATGATCTGATTATACCAGCACACTCACACACACACACACACACAAACACATGGCTCACTGTGACTCAGTGCACCGTATGCCTGCCCCCAGTCCCAGACACACATAGCTCACTGTGAATGAATGCACAGCCTATATCTTCACAACACATACACATACACACACACACACACACACACACACACCCCTCAGGGACTCAATGCAAAGCCCATACCAGCACACACACACATATACACACACTGAACTGTGACTCAATGCTCAGATTATACCAGCACAGACACAGAAACACATGACTCACTGTAACTCAGTGCAGAGCATATACCAGCCTCCCCCCACGGCTCACTGTGACTCAATGCACAGCCTATAGCAGCACACACACACACGCTCACTGTGACTCAATGCACAGTCAATACCAGCACACACACACACATAACTCACTGTGACTCAGTTCACAGCCTATATCAGCACTCACACACACACACACACATGCTGAGAGTCAATGCACAGTGTATACAAGCACACACACACAACTCATTGTGCCTCAATGCACAATGACTCAATGCACTGTGACTCAATGCACAGTCCGTAGCCCCCACACACACAACTCAGTGACTCAATGCAAAGCCCATTCCAGCGCACACAGACACACATAAACACACACACACCTAACTGTGATTCAATGCTCAGCCTCTACCAGCACACACACACACACAAACCCACACACACACACACATACCACATCTCACTGTAACTCAATGCTCAGACTGTACTACCCACACACACAACATACACACACACGGTGCACTGTGACTGAATGCTCAGCCTATAGCAGCACACACACACACATGCTCCCTATGACTCAATGCAGTCTATACGAGCGCACACACACACAAATCATTGTGACTCCATGCACAGTCAATACCAGCACACACAGACACACATAACTCATTGTGACTCAGTTCACAGCCGATATCAGCACTCAAACACACACAAGGCTCACTGTGACTCAATGCACAGTCTGTAGCACCACACAAAAACACACACACATACTCACTGTGACTCAATGCAGAGTCTATACCAGCACACACACACACACAAAACTCATTGTGACTCCATGCACAGTCAATACCAGCACACACACACTCACATACAAAGCTCACTGTGACTCATTGCACAGCCTATAGCAGTACACACACACACGTCTCAATTTGACTCAATGAACAGTGTGTAGCACCACACAAACACACATACAGGCCTCAGTGACTCTGCAAAGCCCATACCAGCACACACACACACACAAGTGTGACTGAGTGCTCAGCCTGTACCAGCACACACACACACACCTTACAGTAACTCATGCACATTCCACAACATGAACTACAAACACACACACACATGCACCACTCACTGTGACTCAATGCTCAGACTCTACCAGCCACCCCCACCACACACACACATAACCACGACGCACTGTGACTCAATGCTCTGCCTATACCAGCAATACAGAAACACACACAGACACGTCAGTGACTCAATGCAAAGCCCATACCAGCACACTCACACACACACAAACACACGGCTCACTGTGACAGAATGCACAGCTTATGTCTTCACACACACAACCTGATTCAATGCTCAGCCTCTACCAGCACACACACACACACACGCATGGCTCATTGTGACTCAATGTACATTTTATACCAGCACAAACACACACACACCTCACTGTAACTCAATGCTCAGACTGTACTACCCACACACACAACATACACACACACGGTGCACAGTGACTCAATGCTCAGCCTATACCAGAACACACGCACACACACACAAACAGGCACTCATACATGGCTCACTGTGACTCAGTGAACCACCTATACCATCACACACACATGCGGCTCAATGTGACTCAAAGCCTATAGCAGCACACGCACACACTCACAAACACCCCTCTGTGACTCACTGCACAGCCTATACCAGCGCTCACACACACACACACACAGAGCTGTGAATCAATGCACAGTCTATGGTAGCACATACACACACACACACACAGCTCAGTGACTCAATGCAAAGCCTATACTAGCACATGCACCCCCCCACACACACACCTCACTGTGACTCAATGCACAGCCTATACCAGCATGCACACACACACACACAGCTGTGACTCAGTGCACAGTCTATACCAGCACATGCACACACACGCATGCACGGCTCAGTGTGATTCAGTGCACCATCCATACCAGCACATACACACATGCACATGCACCTCACTGTGACTCAATTCTCAGACTATACCAGCACACACACACACGGCACACTGTGACTCAATGCTCAGCCTATACCAGAACACAGACACACACAAACACGCACTCATACATGGTTCACTGTGACTCAGTGAACCACCGATACCAAGACAAACACACACACAAACACACACGGCTAACTGTGACTCAGTGCCCAGTCTATACCGGAACACAAATACACACACACACATACATAGCTCACAGACTCAATGCACAGCCTGTACTACCACAAACAGCAGGCTCACTGTGACTCAGTGCACAGCCTGTACCAGCACAGACACACACACATGGCTCTCTGTGACTCAATGCACTGCCTATAGCAGCACACAAACACACACACGGACATACATGGCTCAGTGCGACACAATGCAGTCCATACCAGTACACACACAAGCCTCACTGTGACTGAATGCACGGCGTATACCTGCACACACACACACACACAGCTCACTGTGACTCAACGAACGCCCTGTAGCACCACACAAACACACATACAGGCCTCAGTGACTCAATGCAAAGCCCCTACCGGCACACACACACACACCTAAGTGTGACTCAATGCTCAGCCTATACCTGCGCACACAAACACACACATCTTAAGGTAACTCATGCACATTCCACACCATGAAATACAAAATACAAACACACACACATTCACGGCTCACTCTGACTCAATGCACTGTCCATACGAGCACACACACACAACTCATTGTGACCCAACGCACACTCTATACCAGCACACACACATAACTCACTGTGACACAGTGCACAGGCTATATCAGCACACAGACACACACACACAAGGCTCACTGTGACTCAGTGCACTGTGTGTAGCACCACACACACAAACACACAAACACACACATACACCTCAGTGAGTCAATGCAAAGCCCATACCAGCACACTCATACACACAGACACACACACACACCTTACTGTGTTTCAATGGTCAGCCTATACCAACACACATATACACACCATACTGTGACTCAGTGCACTCTCTGAACCATCACAAAGACACACACACACGCACGGCTCATTGTGACTGAATGCAGCGTCCATACCAGCAAATACACACCACCCATCTGTGACTCAGTGCTCAGACTATTCCAGCCCCCCCAACACGTCTCATTGTGACTCAACGCACGGCAAATACCAGTCCACACGCACAGACACACACATACACAAACACACGGCTCACTGTGACTCAATGCACACTTTGTATCAACACACACACATACACACCTCCGTGACTCAATGCTCAGCCTGTATCATCACACACACACATGCATACACAAACACACATACACACACAAGGTTCACTGTGATACAATGCACAGCCTATAGCAGGACACACACACAGACACTCCTCACTGTGACTCAGTGCTCAGACTGTAATAGCCCCCCCCACACACACATACACCTCACTGACTCAATGCAAAGCCCATACGAGCACACATGCACACATACACACACCTGATTCAATGCTCCACCCATACCAGTGCACACACACACACCCCAAACTGTGATTCAATGCTCAGCCTATACCAACACACACACACATACACACATACACACACACCTCATTGTGACTCAATGCACAGCCTATAGCAGCACACACACACACACACATGCTGACTGAGAGTCAATGCACAGTATATACGAGCACACACACACACAACTCATTGTGCCTCAATGTATAGTCAATACCAGCACACACACAGACACACATAACTCACTGTGACTCAGTTCACAGCCTATATCAGCACTCAGAAACACACACGGAAGGCTCACAGTGACCCAATACACAGTCTGTATCACCCCAGAAACACACAGACACACACACACACACACACATACCCCTCAGTGACTCAATACAAAGCCATTACCAGCACACACACACACACACACACACCTGTGATTCAGT
The DNA here is from genome assembly GCF_964341445.2 of Mesoplodon mirus. Classification (NCBI taxonomy): domain Eukaryota; kingdom Metazoa; phylum Chordata; class Mammalia; order Artiodactyla; family Ziphiidae; genus Mesoplodon; species Mesoplodon mirus. The sequence goes on from NW_028295345.1 coordinate 42,782, forward strand.
GCTCAGCCTAAACCAGCAGACACATATACACACACACACACACCTTACTGTGACTCAGTGCACCCCCTAGACCACTACGTACACACACACACACACACACACACACGGCTAATTGTGACTCAATGGAGAGTCCATCCCAGCACATACACACATGCAACACACCTCACAGTGAATCAATGCTCAGACTATACTAGCCCACACCCCCACACACAACACACCTCACTGTGACTCAATACTCAGACTATACTAGCCCACACCCACACACACCCACATACACCTCACTGACTCAATGCACAGCCCATACGAGGACACATGCACACATACACACACCTAACTGATTCAATGCTCCGCCCATACCAGTGTACACACACACATACCCCTAACTGTGATTCAATGCTCAGCCTATACCAACACACACACATACACACACACCTCATTGTGACTCAATACACATCCTATAGCAGCACACACACACATGCTGACTGTGACTCAATGTGCAGTCTATACAAGCACGCACACAAACAACTCATTGTGACTGAGTGCACAGTCAATACCAGCACACACACAGACACACATAACTCACTGTGACTCGGTTCACAGCCTATATCACCACTCAGACACACACACGCAAGGCTCACTGTGACTCAATGCACAGTCTGTAGCACCACACACACAGACACACACACCTCAGTGACTCAATGCAAAGCCCATACCAGCACACACACACACACACACGCTGTGACTCAATGCAACGTCTATACGAGCACACATACAACTCATTGTGACTCAATGCACAGTCAATACCAGCACACACACAGACACACATAACTCACTGTGACTCAGTTCACAGCCTATATCACCACTCAGACACACACGCAAGGCTCACTGTGACTCAATGCACAGTCTGTAGCACCACACAAAAACACACACACATACTCACTATGACTCAATGCACAGTCTATACCAGCACACACACACACACACACATAACTCACTGTGACTCAGTGCACAGGCTATATCATCACACAGACACACACACACAAGGCTGTGACCTAGTGAATAGTCTGTAGCACCACACACACACTGACACATACACCTCAGTGACTCAATGCAAAGCCCATACCAGCACACACAAACACATACACACACCTGTGATTCAATGCTCAGCCTAAACCAGCACACACATACACACACACACAGCTGTGACTCAATGCACACCCTAGACCACTACGTACACACACACACGCGGCTAATTGTGGCTCAAGAGAGTCCATACCAGCACATACACACACACAACACACCTCACTGTGACTCAATGCTCAGACTATACTAGCCCCCCCCACACACATACACCTCAGTGACTCAATGCAAAGCCCATACGAGCACACGTGCACACATACACACACTTAATTGATTCAGTGCTCCACCCATACCAGTGCAGACACACCCGTGATTCAATGCTCAGCCTATACCAGCACACACACACACACCTCATTGACTCAATGCACAGCCTACAGCAGTACACACACACACATGCTGTGACTCAATGCACAGTCTATACGAGCACACACACAGACACACGTAACTCACTGTGACTTAGTTCACAGCCTATATCAGCACTCAGATGTACACACGCAAGGCTCACAGTGACTCAATGCACAGTCTGTAGCACCACACACACACAGACACACACACCTCAGTGAGTCAATACAAAGCCCATAGCAGCACACACACTCCCACACCTGTGACTCAATGCTAAGCCTATAGCAGCACACATATACACACCATACTGTGACTCAGTGCACACTCTACACCATCACAAAGACACACACACACTCACGGCTCATTGTGACTGAATGCACCGTCCATACCAGCACATACACACACACAACACATCTGTCAGTCAATGCTCAGACTGTACAACCCACACACACAACACACGGTGCACTGTGACTCAATGCTCAGCCTATGCCAGAACACACACACACACAAACAAACACACACTCATACATGGCTCACTGTGACTTAGTGAACCACCTATACCATCACACACACACACACACACACACACACAGAGACACCTCAGTGACTCAATGGAGAGCCCATACCAGCCCCCCCCACACACCTGTGATTCAGTGTGCAGCCTCTACCAGCACACACACACCATACTGTGACTCAACGCACACTCTACACCACCACATACACACACACACATACACACACATACGCATGCCTCTTTGTGACTCAATGTGCTGTCCATACCAGCACATATACACACACACAACACACCTCACTGTGACTCTATGCTGAGACCATAGTAGCCCACACACACACACACACACACACGGCACACTGTGACTCAATTCTAAGCCTATACCAGCACATACAGAAACACACACACACCCCAGTGACTCAATGCAAAGTCCATACCAGCATACATACACACATATACGCAGCTAAGTGTGACTCGGTGCTCAGCCTGTACCAGCACACACACAGACACACACGCCACCCACACGGCTCTGTGACTCATTGCGGAGCCTGTACCAGCATAAAATCACGGCTCACTTATCACTCAATGCTTAGTCTGTAGCAGCACACACACACACACACACACACACAAACACCTCACTGTGACTCAATGCAAAGCCCATACAGGCACACACACACACACCTGAGTCAATGCAGTCTTTACCAACACACACACACACACACACCTGTGAGTCAATGCAGTCTTTACCAACACACACACACACACACGCATGGTTCAATGTGACTCAACGCACAGCCTATACCATCACATACACACACGAAGACACACAGGCACGGCTCACTGTTAATCAATGCACAGTCCATACCAACACATACACACACACACAGGCACCTTACTGTAACTAAATTCACATTGTATACCAGCACAGACACACAGAAACATGCATTCACACATGGCTCACTGTGAATCAATGAACCGTCTACACCATCACACACATACAGACACACACACACACACGGCTCACTGTGACTCAATGCACTGCCGAAAGCAGCACACAAACACACAGAGACATACATGGCTCACTGTGACACAATGTAGTCCATACGAGTACACACACAAGCCTCACTGTGACTGAATGCACGGCGTATACCTGCACATACACACACAGCTCACTGTGACTCAATGCACATTCTATACCATCACACACACACTCACATACAAAGCTCACTGTGACTCATTGCACAGCCTATAGCAGTACACACACACACACACACGTCTCAATTTGACTCAATGAACAGTCTGTAGCACCACACAAACACACATACAGGCCTCAGTGCCTCTGCAAAGCCCATACCAGCACACACACACACACAAGTGTGACTGAGTGCTCAGCCTGTACCAGCACACACACACACACCTTACAGTAACTCATGCACATTCCACAACATGAACTACAAACACACACACACATGCACCACTCACTGTGACTCAATGCTCAGACTCTACCAGCCACCCCCCACCACACACACACATAACCACGATGCACTGTGACTCAATGCTCTGCCTATACCAGCAATACAGAAACACACACAGACACGTCAGTGACTCAATGCAAAGCCCATACCAGCACACTCACACACACACAAACACACGGCTCACTGTGACAGAATGCACAGCTTATGTCTTCACACACACAACCTGATTCAATGCTCAGCCTCTACCAGCACACACACACACACACGCATGGCTCATTGTGACTCAATGTACATTTTATACCAGTACAAACACACACACACCTCACTGTAACTCAATGCTCAGACTGTACTACCCACACACACAACATACACACACACGGTGCACAGTGACTCAATGCTCAGCCTATACCAGAACACACACACACACACACAAACAGGCACTCATACATGGCTCACTGTGACTCAGTGAACCACCTATACCATCACACACACATGCGGCTCAATGTGACTCAAAGCCTATAGCAGCACACGCACACACTCACAAACACCCCTCTGTGACTCACTGCACAGCCTATACCAGCGCTCACACACACACACACACAGAGCTGTGAATCAATGCACAGTCTATGGTAGCACACATACACACACACACACACAGCTCAGTGACTCAATGCAAAGCCTATACTAGCACATGCACCCCACACACACACACACCTCACTGTGACTCAATGCACAGCCTATACCAGCATGCACACACACACACACAGCTGTGACTCAGTGCACAGTCTATACCAGCACATGCACACACACGCATGCACGGCTCAGTGTGATTCAGTGCACCATCCATACCAGCACATACACACATGCACACGCACCTCACTGTGACTCAATTCTCAGACTATACCAGCACACACACACACGGCACACTGTGACTCAATGCTCAGCCTATACCAGAACACAGACACACACAAACACGCACTCATACATGGTTCACTGTGACTCAGTGAACCACCGATACCAAGACAAACACACACACAAACACACACGGCTAACTGTGACTCAGTGCCCAGTCTATACCGGAACACAAATACACACACACACATACATAGCTCACAGACTCAATGCACAGCCTGTACTACCACAAACAGCAGGCTCACTGTGACTCAGTGCACAGCCTGTACCAGCACAGACACACACACATGGCTCTCTGTGACTCAATGCACTGCCTATAGCAGCACACAAACACACACACGGACATACATGGCTCAGTGCAACACAATGCAGTCCATACCAGTACACACACAAGCCTCACTGTGACAATGCACGGCGTATACCTGCACACACACACACACACAGCTCACTGTGACTCAACGAACGCCCTGTAGCACCACACAAACACACATACAGGCCTCAGTGACTCAATGCAAAGCCCCTACCGGCACACACACACACACCTAAGTGTGACGCAATGCTCAGCCTATACTTGCGCACACAAACACACACATCTTAAGGTAACTCATGCACATTCCACACCATGAAATACAAAATACAAACACACACACATTCACGGCTCACTCTGACTCAATGCACTGTCCATACGAGCACATACACACACAGCACACACCTCACTGTGACTCAATGATCTGATTATATGAGCACACTCATACACACACACACACACAAACACCCCTCACTGTGACTCACTGCACAACCTATACCAGCGTGGACACACACAAACACACATGCTCACTGTGACTAAATGCACAGTCTATACGAGCACACACACACACAACTCATTGTGACCCAACGCACACTCTATACCAGCACACACACATAACTCACTGTGACACAGTGCACAGGCTATATCAGCACACAGACACACACACACAAGGCTCACTGTGACTCAGTGCACTGTGTGTCGCACCACACACACAAACACACACATACACCTCAGTGAGTCAATGCAAAGCCCATACCAGCACACTCATACACACAGACACACACACACACACCTTACTTTGTTTCAATGGTCAGCCTATACCAACACACATATACACACCATACTGTGACTCAGTGCACTCTCTGAACCATCACAAAGACACACACACACGCACGGCTCATTGTGACTGAATGCAGCGTCCATACCAGCAAATACACACCACCCATCTGTGACTCAGTGCTCAGACTATTCCAGCCCCCCCCAACACGTCTCATTGTGACTCAACGCACGGCAAATACCAGTCCACACACACAGACACACACATACACAAACACACGGCTCACTGTGACTCAATGCACACTTTGTATCAACACACACACATACACACCTCCGTGACTCAATGCTCAGCCTGTATCATCACACACACACATGCATACACAAACACACATACACACACAAGGTTCACTGTGATACAGTGCACAGCCTATAGCAGGACACACACACAGACACACGTCACTGTGACTCAAAGCACAGCCTATACCAGCACATACACACGAAAACACACTTTACTGTGACTCAATGCACAGCCTAATGCAGCACACACACACACACACACACACACCGCTCACTGTGACACAATGCACCACCTATACCAGCATGCAAACATGGCTCACTGTGACTCAGTGCACCATCCTTACCTACACACACACACACACGGCTCACTGTGACTCAATGCACAGTTTGTATCAACACACACACATACACACCTCCGTGACTCAATGCTTAGCCTGTATCATCACACACACATGCATACACAAACACACATACACACACAAGGTTCACTGTGATACAATGCACAGCCTATAGCAGGACACACACACAGACACTCCTCACTGTGACTCAGTGCTCAGAATGTAATAGCCCCCCACACACACACACATACACCTCACTGACTCAATGCAAAGCCCATACGAGCACACATGCACACATACACACACCTGATTCAATGCTCCACCCATACCAGTGCACACACACACACCCCGAACTGTGATTCAATGCTCAGCCTATACCAACACACACACATACACACATACACACACACCTCATTGTGACTCAATGCACAGCCTATAGCAGCACACACACACACACACATGCTGACTGAGAGTCAATGCACAGTATATACGAGCACACACACACACAACTCATTGTGCCTCAATGTATAGTCAATACCAGCACACACACAGACACACATAACTCACTGTGACTCAGTTCACAGCCTATATCACCACTCAGACACACACACGCAAGGCTCCCTGTGACTCAACGCACAGTCTGTAGCACCACACACACACACACATACACCTCAGTGACTCAATGCAAAGCCCATACCAGCACACACACACACACACACACGCTGACTGTGACTCAATGCAAAGTCTATACGAGCACACATACACACAACTCATTGTGACTCAATGCACAGCCAATACCAGTACACACACAGACACACATAACTCACTGTGACTCAGTTCACAGCCTATATCTCCACTCAGACACACACACGCAAGGCTCCCTGTGACTCAATGCACAGTCTGTAGCACCACACACACACACACACACATACACCTCAGTGACTCAGTGCAGTCCCATACCAGCACACACACACACACATGCTGACTGTGACTCAATGCACAGTGTATACGAGCACACACACACAACTCATTGTGACTCAGTGCACAGTCAATACCAGCACACACAGACACACATAACTCACTGTGACTCAGTGCACAGTCTGTAGCCCGCCCACACACACATCAGGGACTCAATGAAAAGCCCATACCGGCGCGCACACACACACACACATACACACCTAAACGTGATTCAATGCTCAGCCTCTACCAGCACACACACAAACACACACACACACACACGCATGGCTCCTTGTGGTTCAATGTACATTTCATACCAGCACAGATACACACAACACATCTCACTGTAACTCAATGCTCAGACTGTACTACCAACACACACAACACACACACACGGCGCACTATGACTCAAAGCTCAGGCTCTACCAGAACACACACACACACACAAACACGCACTCATACATGGCTCACTGTGACTCAATGAACCAGTTATGCCATCACACACACACACACACAAACACACGGCTCACTGTGACTCAGTGCACAGCGTACACCTTTCCCGACTCCCACACACATGGCTCACTGTGACTCAATGCCCAGCTTATATCATTACACACACACACATACACACGTGGCTCACTGTGACTCAGTGCACTGCCTAAAGCAGCACAGAAACACGCACATGGACATACATGGCTCACTGTGACACAATGCACAGCCCAAACCAGTACACACACAAACCTCACTGTGACTGAATGCACAGCGTATACTGCACACACATACACAAACACAGAGCTCACTGTGACGCAATGCACAGCCTATACCAGTACACACGCATACACACGTCTCAATTTGACTCAATGAACAGCCTATAGCACCACACAGACACACATACAGGCTTCAGTGACTCAATGCAAAGCCCATTACCGACACACACACACACACACACACCTAAATGTGACTCAGTGCTCAGCCTGTACCAGCACACACAAACACACTCACCTTACAGTAACTCACGCACATTCCACACCATGAAATACAAACACACACACACAGAGATATGCACAGCTCAATGAGACTCAATGCGCTGTCCATAATAGCAAATACACGCACACAGCACACCTCACTGTGACTCAATGATCTGATTATACCAGCACACTCACACACACACACACACACAAACACATGGCTCACTGTGACTCAGTGCACCGTATGCCTGCCCCCAGTCCCAGACACACATGGCTCACTGTGAATGAATGCACAGCCTATATCTTCACAACACATACACATACACACACACACACACAGACACACACACACACCCCTCAGGGACTCAATGCAAAGCCCATACCAGCACACACACACATATACACACACTGAACTGTGACTCAATGCTCAGATTATACCAGCACAGACACAGAAACACATGACTCACTGTAACTCAGTGCAGAGCATATACCAGCCCCCCCCCACGGCTCACTGTGACTCAATGCACAGCCTATAGCAGCACACACACACACGCTCACTGTGACTCAATGCACAGTCAATACCAGCACACACACACACATAACTCACTGTGACTCAGTTCACAGCCTATATCAGCACTCACACACACACACACACATGCTGAGAGTCAATGCACAGTGTATACAAGCACACACACACAACTCATTGTGCCTCAATGCACAATGACTCAATGCACTGTGACTCAATGCACAGTCCGTAGCCCCCACACACACAACTCAGTGACTCAATGCAAAGCCCATTCCAGCGCACACAGACACACATAAACACACACACACCTAACTGTGATTCAATGCTCAGCCTCTACCAGCACACACACACACACAAACCCACACACACACACACATACCACATCTCACTGTAACTCAATGCTCAGACTGTACTACCCACACACACAACATACACACACACGGTGCACTGTGACTGAATGCTCAGCCTATAGCAGCACACACACACACATGCTCCCTATGACTCAATGCAGTCTATACGAGCACACACACACACAAATCATTGTGACTCCATGCACAGTCAATACCAGCACACACAGACACACATAACTCATTGTGACTCAGTTCACAGCCGATATCAGCACTCAAACACACACAAGGCTCACTGTGACTCAATGCACAGTCTGTAGCACCACACAAAAACACACACACATACTCACTGTGACTCAATGCAGAGTCTATACCAGCACACACACACACACACAAAACTCATTGTGACTCCATGCACAGTCAATACCAGCACACACACACTCACATACAAAGCTCACTGTGACTCATTGCACAGCCTATAGCAGTACACACACACACGTCTCAATTTGACTCAATGAACAGTGTGTAGCACCACACAAACACACATACAGGCCTCAGTGACTCTGCAAAGCCCATACCAGCACACACACACACACAAGTGTGACTGAGTGCTCAGCCTGTACCAGCACACACACACACACCTTACAGTAACTCATGCACATTCCACAACATGAACTACAAACACACACACACATGCACCACTCACTGTGACTCAATGCTCAGACTCTACCAGCCACCCCCACCACACACACACATAACCACGACGCACTGTGACTCAATGCTCTGCCTATACCAGCAATACAGAAACACACACAGACACGTCAGTGACTCAATGCAAAGCCCATACCAGCACACTCACACACACACAAACACACGGCTCACTGTGACAGAATGCACAGCTTATGTCTTCACACACACAACCTGATTCAATGCTCAGCCTCTACCAGCACACACACACACACACGCATGGCTCATTGTGACTCAATGTACATTTTATACCAGCACAAACACACACACACCTCACTGTAACTCAATGCTCAGACTGTACTACCCCCACACACAACATACACACACACGGTGCACAGTGACTCAATGCTCAGCCTATACCAGAACACACACACACACACACAAACAGGCACTCATACATGGCTCACTGTGACTCAGTGAACCACCTATACCATCACACACACATGCGGCTCAATGTGACTCAAAGCCTATAGCAGCACACGCACACACTCACAAACACCCCTCTGTGACTCACTGCACAGCCTATACCAGCGCTCACACACACACACACACAGAGCTGTGAATCAATGCACAGTCTATGGTAGCACACATACACAAGCACACACACAGCTCAGTGACTCAATGCAAAGCCTATACTAGCACATGCACCCCCCCACACACACACCTCACTGTGACTCAATGCACAGCCTATACCAGCATGCACACACACACACACAGCTGTGACTCAGTGCACAGTCTATACCAGCACATGCACACACACGCATGCACGGCTCAGTGTGATTCAGTGCACCATCCATACCAGCACATACACACATGCACACGCACCTCACTGTGACTCAATTCTCAGACTATACCAGCACACACACACACGGCACACTGTGACTCAATGCTCAGCCTATACCAGAACACAGACACACACAAACACGCACTCATACATGGTTCACTGTGACTCAGTGAACCACCGATACCAAGACAAACACACACACAAACACACACGGCTAACTGTGACTCAGTGCCCAGTCTATACCGGAACACAAATACACACACACACATACATAGCTCACAGACTCAATGCACAGCCTGTACTACCACAAACAGCAGGCTCACTGTGACTCAGTGCACAGCCTGTACCAGCACAGACACACACACATGGCTCTCTGTGACTCAATGCACTGCCTATAGCAGCACACAAACACACACACGGACATACATGGCTCAGTGCGACACAATGCAGTCCATACTAGTACACACACAAGCCTCACTGTGACTGAATGCACGGCGTATACCTGCACACACACACACACACAGCTCATTGTGACTCAACGAACGCCCTGTAGCACCACACAAACACACATACAGGCCTCAGTGACTCAATGCAAAGCCCCTACCGGCACACACACACACACCTAAGTGTGACTCAATGCTCAGCCTATACCTGCGCACACAAACACACACATCTTAAGGTAACTCATGCACATTCCACACCATGAAATACAAAATACAAACACACACACATTCACGGCTCACTCTGACTCAATGCACTGTCCATACGAGCACACACACACAACTCATTGTGACCCAACGCACACTCTATACCAGCACACACACATAACTCACTGTGACACAGTGCACAGGCTATATCAGCACACAGACACACACACACAAGGCTCACTGTGACTCAGTGCACTGTGTGTAGCACCACACACACAAACACACAAACACACACATACACCTCAGTGAGTCAATGCAAAGCCCATACCAGCACACTCATACACACAGACACACACACACACCTTACTGTGTTTCAATGGTCAGCCTATACCAACACACATATACACACCATACTGTGACTCAGTGCACTCTCTGAACCATCACAAAGACACACACACACGCACGGCTCATTGTGACTGAATGCAGCGTCCATACCAGCAAATACACACCACCCATCTGTGACTCAGTGCTCAGACTATTCCAGCCCCCCCAACACGTCCCATTGTGACTCAACGCCTGGCAAATACCAGTCCACACACACAGACACACACATACACAAACACACGGCTCACTGTGACTCAATGCACACTTTGTATCAACACACACACATACACACCTCCGTGACTCAATGCTCAGCCTGTATCATCACACACACACATGCATACACAAACACACATACACACACAAGGTTCACTGTGATACAATGCACAGCCTATAGCAGGACACACACACAGACACTCCTCACTGTGACTCAGTGCTCAGACTGTAATAGCCCCCCACACACACACATACACCTCACTGACTCAATGCAAAGCCCATACGAGCACACATGCACACATACACACACCTGATTCAATGCTCCACCCATACCAGTGCACACACACACACCCCAAACTGTGATTCAATGCTCAGCCTATACCAACACACACACACATACACACATACACACACACCTCATTGTGACTCAATGCACAGCCTATAGCAGCACACACACACATGCTGACTGAGAGTCAATGCACAGTATATACGAGCACACACACACACAACTCATTGTGCCTCAATGTATAGTCAATACCAGCACACACACAGACACACATAACTCACTGTGACTCAGTTCACAGCCTATATCAGCACTCAGAAACACACACGGAAGGCTCACAGTGACCCAATACACAGTCTGTATCACCCCAGAAACACACAGACACACACACACACACACATACCCCTCAGTGACTCAATACAAAGCCATTACCAGCACACACACACACACACACACCTGTGATTCAGTGCTCAGCCTAAACCAGCAGACACATATACACACACACACACACCTTACTGTGACTCAGTGCACCCCCTAGACCACTACGTACACACACACACACACACACACACACGGCTAATTGTGACTCAATGGAGAGTCCATCCCAGCACATACACACATGCAACACACCTCACAGTGAATCAATGCTCAGACTATACTAGCCCACACCCCCACACACAACACACCTCACTGTGACTCAATACTCAGACTATACTAGCCCACACCCACACACACCCACATACACCTCACTGACTCAATGCACAGCCCATACGAGGACACATGCACACATACACACACCTAACTGATTCAATGCTCCGCCCATACCAGTGTACACACACACATACCCCTAACTGTGATTCAATGCTCAGCCTATACCAACACACACACATACACACACACCTCATTGTGACTCAATACACATCCTATAGCAGCACACACACACACACATGCTGACTGTGACTCAATGTGCAGTCTATACAAGCACGCACACAAACAACTCATTGTGACTGAGTGCACAGTCAATACCAGCACACACACAGACACACATAACTCACTGTGACTCGGTTCACAGCCTATATCACCACTCAGACACACACACGCAAGGCTCACTGTGACTCAATGCACAGTCTGTAGCACCACACACACAGACACATACACCTCAGTGACTCAATGCAAAGCCCATACCAGCACACACACACACACACACGCTGTGACTCAATGCAAAGTCTATACGAGCACACATACAACTCATTGTGACTCAATGCACAGTCAATACCAGCACACACACAGACACACATAACTCACTGTGACTCAGTTCACAGCCTATATCACCACTCAGACACACACGCAAGGCTCACTGTGACTCAATGCACAGTCTGTAGCACCACACAAAAACACACACACATACTCACTATGACTCAATGCACAGTCTATACCAGCACACACACACACACACACATAACTCACTGTGACTCAGTGCACAGGCTATATCATCACACAGACACACACACACAAGGCTGTGACCTAGTGAATAGTCTGTAGCACCACACACACACTGACACATACACCTCAGTGACTCAATGCAAAGCCCATACCAGCACACACAAACACATACACACACCTGTGATTCAATGCTCAGCCTAAACCAGCACACACATACACACACACACAGCTGTGACTCAATGCACACCCTAGACCACTACGTACACACACACACGCGGCTAATTGTGGCTCAAGAGAGTCCATACCAGCACATACACACACACAACACACCTCACTGTGACTCAATGCTCAGACTATACTAGCCCCCCCACACACATACACCTCAGTGACTCAATGCAAAGCCCATACGAGCACACGTGCACACATACACACACTTAATTGATTCAGTGCTCCACCCATACCAGTGCAGACACACCCGTGATTCAATGCTCAGCCTATACCAGCACACACACACACACCTCATTGACTCAATGCACAGCCTACAGCAGTACACACACACACATGCTGTGACTCAATGCACAGTCTATACGAGCACACACACAGACACACGTAACTCACTGTGACTTAGTTCACAGCCTATATCAGCACTCAGATGTACACACGCAAGGCTCACAGTGACTCAATGCACAGTCTGTAGCACCACACACACACAGACACACACACCTCAGTGAGTCAATACAAAGCCCATAGCAGCACACACACTCCCACACCTGTGACTCAATGCTAAGCCTATAGCAGCACACATATACACACCATACTGTGACTCAGTGCACACTCTACACCATCACAAAGACACACACACACTCACGGCTCATTGTGACTGAATGCACCGTCCATACCAGCACATACACACACACAACACATCTGTCAGTCAATGCTCAGACTGTACAACCCACACACACAACACACGGTGCACTGTGACTCAATGCTCAGCCTATGCCAGAACACACACACACACACAAACAAACACACACTCATACATGGCTCACTGTGACTTAGTGAACCACCTATACCATCACACACACACACACACACACACACAGAGACACCTCAGTGACTCAATGGAGAGCCCATACCAGCCCCCCCCACACACCTGTGATTCAGTGTGCAGCCTCTACCAGCACACACACACCATACTGTGACTCAACGCACACTCTACACCACCACATACACACACACACATACACACACATACGCATGCCTCTTTGTGACTCAATGTGCTGTCCATACCAGCACATATACACACACACAACACACCTCACTGTGACTCTATGCTGAGACCATAGTAGCCCCCCCCCCCACACACACACGGCACACTGTGACTCAATTCTAAGCCTATACCAGCACATACAGAAACACACACACACCCCAGTGACTCAATGCAAAGTCCATACCAGCATACATACACACATATACGCAGCTAAGTGTGACTCGGTGCTCAGCCTGTACCAGCACACACACAGACACACACGCCACCCACACGGCTCTGTGACTCATTGCGGAGCCCGTACCAGCATAAAATCACGGCTCACTTATCACTCAATGCTTAGTCTGTAGCAGCACACACACACACACACACACACACACAAACACCTCACTGTGACTCAATGCAAAGCCCATACAGGCACACACACACACACCTGAGTCAATGCAGTCTTTACCAACACACACACACACACACACCTGTGAGTCAATGCAGTCTTTACCAACACACACACACACACACGCATGGCTCAATGTGACTCAACGCACAGCCTATACCATCACATACACACACGAAGACACACAGGCACGGCTCACTGTTAATCAATGCACAGTCCATACCAACACATACACACACACACAGGCACCTTACTGTAACTAAATTCACATTGTATACCAGCACAGACACACAGAAACATGCATTCACACATGGCTCACTGTGAATCAATGAACCGTCTACACCATCACACACATACAGACACACACACACACACGGCTCACTGTGACTCAATGCACTGCCGAAAGCAGCACACAAACACACAGAGACATACATGGCTCACTGTGACACAATGTAGTCCATACGAGTACACACACAAGCCTCACTGTGACTGAATGCACGGCGTATACCTGCACATACACACACAGCTCACTGTGACTCAATGCACATTCTATACCATCACACACACACTCACATACAAAGCTCACTGTGACTCATTGCACAGCCTATAGCAGTACACACACACACACACACGTCTCAATTTGACTCAATGAACAGTCTGTAGCACCACACAAACACACATACAGGCCTCAGTGCCTCTGCAAAGCCCATACCAGCACACACACACACACAAGTGTGACTGAGTGCTCAGCCTGTACCAGCACACACACACACACCTTACAGTAACTCATGCACATTCCACAACATGAACTACAAACACACACACACATGCACCACTCACTGTGACTCAATGCTCAGACTCTACCAGCCACCCCCCACCACACACACACATAACCACGATGCACTGTGACTCAATGCTCTGCCTATACCAGCAATACAGAAACACACACAGACACCTCAGTGACTCAATGCAAAGCCCATACCAGCACACTCACACACACACAAACACACGGCTCACTGTGACAGAATGCACAGCTTATGTCTTCACACACACAACCTGATTCAATGCTCAGCCTCTACCAGCACACACACACACACACGCATGGCTCATTGTGACTCAATGTACATTTTATACCAGCACAAACACACACACACCTCACTGTAACTCAATGCTCAGACTGTACTACCCACACACACAACATACACACACACGGTGCACAGTGACTCAATGCTCAGCCTATACCAGAACACACACACACACACACAAACAGGCACTCATACATGGCTCACTGTGACTCAGTGAACCACCTATACCATCACACACACATGCGGCTCAATGTGACTCAAAGCCTATAGCAGCACACGCACACACTCACAAACACCCCTCTGTGACTCACTGCACAGCCTATACCAGCGCTCACACACACACACACACAGAGCTGTGAATCAATGCACAGTCTATGGTAGCACACATACACAAGCACACACACAGCTCAGTGACTCAATGCAAAGCCTATACTAGCACATGCACCCCCCCACACACACACCTCACTGTGACTCAATGCACAGCCTATACCAGCATGCACACACACACACACAGCTGTGACTCAGTGCACAGTCTATACCAGCACATGCACACACACGCATGCACGGCTCAGTGTGATTCAGTGCACCATCCATACCAGCACATACACACATGCACACGCACCTCACTGTGACTCAATTCTCAGACTATACCAGCACACACACACACGGCACACTGTGACTCAATGCTCAGCCTATACCAGAACACAGACACACACAAACACGCACTCATACATGGTTCACTGTGACTCAGTGAACCACCGATACCAAGACAAACACACACACAAACACACACGGCTAACTGTGACTCAGTGCCCAGTCTATACCGGAACACAAATACACACACACACATACATAGCTCACAGACTCAATGCACAGCCTGTACTACCACAAACAGCAGGCTCACTGTGACTCAGTGCACAGCCTGTACCAGCACAGACACACACACATGGCTCTCTGTGACTCAATGCACTGCCTATAGCAGCACACAAACACACACACGGACATACATGGCTCAGTGCAACACAATGCAGTCCATACCAGTACACACACAAGCCTCACTGTGACAATGCACGGCGTATACCTGCACACACACACACACACAGCTCACTGTGACTCAACGAACGCCCTGTAGCACCACACAAACACACATACAGGCCTCAGTGACTCAATGCAAAGCCCCTACCGGCACACACACACACACCTAAGTGTGACTCAATGCTCAGCCTATACCTGCGCACACAAACACACACATCTTAAGGTAACTCATGCACATTCCACACCATGAAATACAAAATACAAACACACACACATTCACGGCTCACTCTGACTCAATGCACTGTCCATACGAGCACATACACACACAGCACACACCTCACTGTGACTCAATGATCTGATTATATGAGCACACTCATACACACACACACACACACAAACACCCCTCACTGTGACTCACTGCACAACCTATACCAGCGTGGACACACACAAACACACATGCTCACTGTGACTAAATGCACAGTCTATACGAGCACACACACACACAACTCATTGTGACCCAACGCACACTCTATACCAGCACACACACATAACTCACTGTGACACAGTGCACAGGCTATATCAGCACACAGACACACACACACAAGGCTCACTGTGACTCAGTGCACTGTGTGTCGCACCACACACACAAACACACACATACACCTCAGTGAGTCAATGCAAAGCCCATACCAGCACACTCATACACACAGACACACACACACACACCTTACTTTGTTTCAATGGTCAGCCTATACCAACACACATATACACACCATACTGTGACTCAGTGCACTCTCTGAACCATCACAAAGACACACACACACGCACGGCTCATTGTGACTGAATGCAGCGTCCATACCAGCAAATACACACCACCCATCTGTGACTCAGTGCTCAGACTATTCCAGCCCCCCCCAACACGTCTCATTGTGACTCAACGCACGGCAAATACCAGTCCACACACACAGACACACACATACACAAACACACGGCTCACTGTGACTCAATGCACACTTTGTATCAACACACACACATACACACCTCCGTGACTCAATGCTCAGCCTGTATCATCACACACACACATGCATACACAAACACACATACACACACAAGGTTCACTGTGATACAGTGCACAGCCTATAGCAGGACACACACACAGACACACGTCACTGTGACTCAAAGCACAGCCTATACCAGCACATACACACGAAAACACACTTTACTGTGACTCAATGCACAGCCTAATGCAGCACACACACACACACACACACACACCGCTCACTGTGACACAGTGCACCACCTATACCAGCATGCAAACATGGCTCACTGTGACTCAGTGCACCATCCTTACCTACACACACACACACACGGCTCACTGTGACTCAATGCACAGTTTGTATCAACACACACACATACACACCTCCGTGACTCAATGCTTAGCCTGTATCATCACACACACACATGCATACACAAACACACATACACACACAAGGTTCACTGTGATACAATGCACAGCCTATAGCAGGACACACACACAGACACTCCTCACTGTGACTCAGTGCTCAGAATGTAATAGCCCCCCCCCACACACATACACCTCACTGACTCAATGCAAAGCCCATACGAGCACACATGCACACATACACACACCTGATTCAATGCTCCACCCATACCAGTGCACACACACACACCCCGAACTGTGATTCAATGCTCAGCCTATACCAACACACACACATACACACATACACACACACCTCATTGTGACTCAATGCACAGCCTATAGCAGCACACACACACACACATGCTGACTGAGAGTCAATGCACAGTATATACGAGCACACACACACACAACTCATTGTGCCTCAATGTATAGTCAATACCAGCACACACACAGACACACATAACTCACTGTGACTCAGTTCACAGCCTATATCACCACTCAGACACACACACGCAAGGCTCCCTGTGACTCAACGCACAGTCTGTAGCACCACACACACACACACATACACCTCAGTGACTCAATGCAAAGCCCATACCAGCACACACACACACACACACACGCTGACTGTGACTCAATGCAAAGTCTATACGAGCACACATACACACAACTCATTGTGACTCAATGCACAGCCAATACCAGTACACACACAGACACACATAACTCACTGTGACTCAGTTCACAGCCTATATCTCCACTCAGACACACACACGCAAGGCTCCCTGTGACTCAATGCACAGTCTGTAGCACCACACACACACACACACACATACACCTCAGTGACTCAGTGCAGTCCCATACCAGCACACACACACACACATGCTGACTGTGACTCAATGCACAGTGTATACGAGCACACACACACAACTCATTGTGACTCAGTGCACAGTCAATACCAGCACACACAGACACACATAACTCACTGTGACTCAGTGCACAGTCTGTAGCCCGCCCACACACACATCAGGGACTCAATGAAAAGCCCATACCGGCGCGCACACACACACACACATACACACCTAAACGTGATTCAATGCTCAGCCTCTACCAGCACACACACAAACACACACACACACACACGCATGGCTCCTTGTGGTTCAATGTACATTTCATACCAGCACAGATACACACAACACATCTCACTGTAACTCAATGCTCAGACTGTACTACCAACACACACAACACACACACACGGCGCACTATGACTCAAAGCTCAGGCTCTACCAGAACACACACACACACACAAACACGCACTCATACATGGCTCACTGTGACTCAATGAACCAGTTATGCCATCACACACACACACACACAAACACACGGCTCACTGTGACTCAGTGCACAGTGTACACCTTTCCCGACTCCCACACACATGGCTCACTGTGACTCAATGCCCAGCTTATATCATTACACACACACACATACACACGTGGCTCACTGTGACTCAGTGCACTGCCTAAAGCAGCACAGAAACACGCACATGGACATACATGGCTCACTGTGACACAATGCACAGCCCAAACCAGTACACACACAAACCTCACTGTGACTGAATGCACAGCGTATACTGCACACACATACACAAACACAGAGCTCACTGTGACGCAATGCACAGCCTATACCAGTACACACGCATACACACGTCTCAATTTGACTCAATGAACAGCCTATAGCACCACACAGACACACATACAGGCTTCAGTGACTCAATGCAAAGCCCATTACCGACACACACACACACACACACACCTAAATGTGACTCAGTGCTCAGCCTGTACCAGCACACACAAACACACTCACCTTACAGTAACTCACGCACATTCCACACCATGAAATACAAACACACACACACAGAGATATGCACAGCTCAATGAGACTCAATGCGCTGTCCATAATAGCAAATACACGCACACAGCACACCTCACTGTGACTCAATGATCTGATTATACCAGCACACTCACACACACACACACACACAAACACATGGCTCACTGTGACTCAGTGCACCGTATGCCTGCCCCCAGTCCCAGACACACATAGCTCACTGTGAATGAATGCACAGCCTATATCTTCACAACACATACACATACACACACACACACACACACACACACACCCCTCAGGGACTCAATGCAAAGCCCATACCAGCACACACACACATATACACACACTGAACTGTGACTCAATGCTCAGATTATACCAGCACAGACACAGAAACACATGACTCACTGTAACTCAGTGCAGAGCATATACCAGCCTCCCCCCACGGCTCACTGTGACTCAATGCACAGCCTATAGCAGCACACACACACACGCTCACTGTGACTCAATGCACAGTCAATACCAGCACACACACACACATAACTCACTGTGACTCAGTTCACAGCCTATATCAGCACTCACACACACACACACACATGCTGAGAGTCAATGCACAGTGTATACAAGCACACACACACAACTCATTGTGCCTCAATGCACAATGACTCAATGCACTGTGACTCAATGCACAGTCCGTAGCCCCCACACACACAACTCAGTGACTCAATGCAAAGCCCATTCCAGCGCACACAGACACACATAAACACACACACACCTAACTGTGATTCAATGCTCAGCCTCTACCAGCACACACACACACACAAACCCACACACACACACACATACCACATCTCACTGTAACTCAATGCTCAGACTGTACTACCCACACACACAACATACACACACACGGTGCACTGTGACTGAATGCTCAGCCTATAGCAGCACACACACACACATGCTCCCTATGACTCAATGCAGTCTATACGAGCGCACACACACACAAATCATTGTGACTCCATGCACAGTCAATACCAGCACACACAGACACACATAACTCATTGTGACTCAGTTCACAGCCGATATCAGCACTCAAACACACACAAGGCTCACTGTGACTCAATGCACAGTCTGTAGCACCACACAAAAACACACACACATACTCACTGTGACTCAATGCAGAGTCTATACCAGCACACACACACACACAAAACTCATTGTGACTCCATGCACAGTCAATACCAGCACACACACACTCACATACAAAGCTCACTGTGACTCATTGCACAGCCTATAGCAGTACACACACACACGTCTCAATTTGACTCAATGAACAGTGTGTAGCACCACACAAACACACATACAGGCCTCAGTGACTCTGCAAAGCCCATACCAGCACACACACACACACAAGTGTGACTGAGTGCTCAGCCTGTACCAGCACACACACACACACCTTACAGTAACTCATGCACATTCCACAACATGAACTACAAACACACACACACATGCACCACTCACTGTGACTCAATGCTCAGACTCTACCAGCCACCCCCACCACACACACACATAACCACGACGCACTGTGACTCAATGCTCTGCCTATACCAGCAATACAGAAACACACACAGACACGTCAGTGACTCAATGCAAAGCCCATACCAGCACACTCACACACACACAAACACACGGCTCACTGTGACAGAATGCACAGCTTATGTCTTCACACACACAACCTGATTCAATGCTCAGCCTCTACCAGCACACACACACACACACGCATGGCTCATTGTGACTCAATGTACATTTTATACCAGCACAAACACACACACACCTCACTGTAACTCAATGCTCAGACTGTACTACCCACACACACAACATACACACACACGGTGCACAGTGACTCAATGCTCAGCCTATACCAGAACACACGCACACACACACAAACAGGCACTCATACATGGCTCACTGTGACTCAGTGAACCACCTATACCATCACACACACATGCGGCTCAATGTGACTCAAAGCCTATAGCAGCACACGCACACACTCACAAACACCCCTCTGTGACTCACTGCACAGCCTATACCAGCGCTCACACACACACACACACAGAGCTGTGAATCAATGCACAGTCTATGGTAGCACATACACACACACACACACAGCTCAGTGACTCAATGCAAAGCCTATACTAGCACATGCACCCCCCCACACACACACCTCACTGTGACTCAATGCACAGCC
The DNA here is from genome assembly GCF_964341445.2 of Mesoplodon mirus. NCBI lineage: Eukaryota > Metazoa > Chordata > Mammalia > Artiodactyla > Ziphiidae > Mesoplodon > Mesoplodon mirus. The sequence goes on from NW_028295345.1 coordinate 65,528, forward strand.
TATACCAGCATGCACACACACACACAGCTGTGACTCAGTGCACAGTCTATACCAGCACATGCACACACACGCATGCACGGCTCAGTGTGATTCAGTGCACCATCCATACCAGCACATACACACATGCACATGCACCTCACTGTGACTCAATTCTCAGACTATACCAGCACACACACACACGGCACACTGTGACTCAATGCTCAGCCTATACCAGAACACAGACACACACAAACACGCACTCATACATGGTTCACTGTGACTCAGTGAACCACCGATACCAAGACAAACACACACACAAACACACACGGCTAACTGTGACTCAGTGCCCAGTCTATACCGGAACACAAATACACACACACACATACATAGCTCACAGACTCAATGCACAGCCTGTACTACCACAAACAGCAGGCTCACTGTGACTCAGTGCACAGCCTGTACCAGCACAGACACACACACATGGCTCTCTGTGACTCAATGCACTGCCTATAGCAGCACACAAACACACACACGGACATACATGGCTCAGTGCGACACAATGCAGTCCATACCAGTACACACACAAGCCTCACTGTGACTGAATGCACGGCGTATACCTGCACACACACACACACACAGCTCACTGTGACTCAACGAACGCCCTGTAGCACCACACAAACACACATACAGGCCTCAGTGACTCAATGCAAAGCCCCTACCGGCACACACACACACACCTAAGTGTGACTCAATGCTCAGCCTATACCTGCGCACACAAACACACACATCTTAAGGTAACTCATGCACATTCCACACCATGAAATACAAAATACAAACACACACACATTCACGGCTCACTCTGACTCAATGCACTGTCCATACGAGCACACACACACAACTCATTGTGACCCAACGCACACTCTATACCAGCACACACACATAACTCACTGTGACACAGTGCACAGGCTATATCAGCACACAGACACACACACACAAGGCTCACTGTGACTCAGTGCACTGTGTGTAGCACCACACACACAAACACACAAACACACACATACACCTCAGTGAGTCAATGCAAAGCCCATACCAGCACACTCATACACACAGACACACACACACACCTTACTGTGTTTTTCAATGGTCAGCCTATACCAACACACATATACACACCATACTGTGACTCAGTGCACTCTCTGAACCATCACAAAGACACACACACACGCACGGCTCATTGTGACTGAATGCAGCGTCCATACCAGCAAATACACACCACCCATCTGTGACTCAGTGCTCAGACTATTCCAGCCCCCCCAACACGTCTCATTGTGACTCAACGCACGGCAAATACCAGTCCACACGCACAGACACACACATACACAAACACACGGCTCACTGTGACTCAATGCACACTTTGTATCAACACACACACATACACACCTCCGTGACTCAATGCTCAGCCTGTATCATCACACACACACATGCATACACAAACACACATACACACACAAGGTTCACTGTGATACAATGCACAGCCTATAGCAGGACACACACACAGACACTCCTCACTGTGACTCAGTGCTCAGACTGTAATAGCCCCCCCCACACACACATACACCTCACTGACTCAATGCAAAGCCCATACGAGCACACATGCACACATACACACACCTGATTCAATGCTCCACCCATACCAGTGCACACACACACACCCCAAACTGTGATTCAATGCTCAGCCTATACCAACACACACACACATACACACATACACACACACCTCATTGTGACTCAATGCACAGCCTATAGCAGCACACACACACACACACATGCTGACTGAGAGTCAATGCACAGTATATACGAGCACACACACACACAACTCATTGTGCCTCAATGTATAGTCAATACCAGCACACACACAGACACACATAACTCACTGTGACTCAGTTCACAGCCTATATCAGCACTCAGAAACACACACGGAAGGCTCACAGTGACCCAATACACAGTCTGTATCACCCCAGAAACACACAGACACACACACACACACACACATACCCCTCAGTGACTCAATACAAAGCCATTACCAGCACACACACACACACACACACACCTGTGATTCAGTGCTCAGCCTAAACCAGCAGACACATATACACACACACACACACCTTACTGTGACTCAGTGCACCCCCTAGACCACTACGTACACACACACACACACACACACACACGGCTAATTGTGACTCAATGGAGAGTCCATCCCAGCACATACACACATGCAACACACCTCACAGTGAATCAATGCTCAGACTATACTAGCCCACACCCCCACACACAACACACCTCACTGTGACTCAATACTCAGACTATACTAGCCCACACCCACACACACCCACATACACCTCACTGACTCAATGCACAGCCCATACGAGGACACATGCACACATACACACACCTAACTGATTCAATGCTCCGCCCATACCAGTGTACACACACACATACCCCTAACTGTGATTCAATGCTCAGCCTATACCAACACACACACATACACACACACCTCATTGTGACTCAATACACATCCTATAGCAGCACACACACACATGCTGACTGTGACTCAATGTGCAGTCTATACAAGCACGCACACAAACAACTCATTGTGACTGAGTGCACAGTCAATACCAGCACACACACAGACACACATAACTCACTGTGACTCGGTTCACAGCCTATATCACCACTCAGACACACACACGCAAGGCTCACTGTGACTCAATGCACAGTCTGTAGCACCACACACACAGACACACACACCTCAGTGACTCAATGCAAAGCCCATACCAGCACACACACACACACACACGCTGTGACTCAATGCAACGTCTATACGAGCACACATACAACTCATTGTGACTCAATGCACAGTCAATACCAGCACACACACAGACACACATAACTCACTGTGACTCAGTTCACAGCCTATATCACCACTCAGACACACACGCAAGGCTCACTGTGACTCAATGCACAGTCTGTAGCACCACACAAAAACACACACACATACTCACTATGACTCAATGCACAGTCTATACCAGCACACACACACACACACACATAACTCACTGTGACTCAGTGCACAGGCTATATCATCACACAGACACACACACACAAGGCTGTGACCTAGTGAATAGTCTGTAGCACCACACACACACTGACACATACACCTCAGTGACTCAATGCAAAGCCCATACCAGCACACACAAACACATACACACACCTGTGATTCAATGCTCAGCCTAAACCAGCACACACATACACACACACACAGCTGTGACTCAATGCACACCCTAGACCACTACGTACACACACACACGCGGCTAATTGTGGCTCAAGAGAGTCCATACCAGCACATACACACACACAACACACCTCACTGTGACTCAATGCTCAGACTATACTAGCCCCCCCCACACACATACACCTCAGTGACTCAATGCAAAGCCCATACGAGCACACGTGCACACATACACACACTTAATTGATTCAGTGCTCCACCCATACCAGTGCAGACACACCCGTGATTCAATGCTCAGCCTATACCAGCACACACACACACACCTCATTGACTCAATGCACAGCCTACAGCAGTACACACACACACATGCTGTGACTCAATGCACAGTCTATACGAGCACACACACAGACACACGTAACTCACTGTGACTTAGTTCACAGCCTATATCAGCACTCAGATGTACACACGCAAGGCTCACAGTGACTCAATGCACAGTCTGTAGCACCACACACACACAGACACACACACCTCAGTGAGTCAATACAAAGCCCATAGCAGCACACACACTCCCACACCTGTGACTCAATGCTAAGCCTATAGCAGCACACATATACACACCATACTGTGACTCAGTGCACACTCTACACCATCACAAAGACACACACACACTCACGGCTCATTGTGACTGAATGCACCGTCCATACCAGCACATACACACACACAACACATCTGTCAGTCAATGCTCAGACTGTACAACCCACACACACAACACACGGTGCACTGTGACTCAATGCTCAGCCTATGCCAGAACACACACACACACAAACAAACACACACTCATACATGGCTCACTGTGACTTAGTGAACCACCTATACCATCACACACACACACACACACACACACACAGAGACACCTCAGTGACTCAATGGAGAGCCCATACCAGCCCCCCCCACACACCTGTGATTCAGTGTGCAGCCTCTACCAGCACACACACACCATACTGTGACTCAACGCACACTCTACACCACCACATACACACACACACATACACACACATACGCATGCCTCTTTGTGACTCAATGTGCTGTCCATACCAGCACATATACACACACACAACACACCTCACTGTGACTCTATGCTGAGACCATAGTAGCCCACACACACACACACACACACACGGCACACTGTGACTCAATTCTAAGCCTATACCAGCACATACAGAAACACACACACACCCCAGTGACTCAATGCAAAGTCCATACCAGCATACATACACACATATACGCAGCTAAGTGTGACTCGGTGCTCAGCCTGTACCAGCACACACACAGACACACACGCCACCCACACGGCTCTGTGACTCATTGCGGAGCCTGTACCAGCATAAAATCACGGCTCACTTATCACTCAATGCTTAGTCTGTAGCAGCACACACACACACACACACACACACAAACACCTCACTGTGACTCAATGCAAAGCCCATACAGGCACACACACACACACCTGAGTCAATGCAGTCTTTACCAACACACACACACACACACACCTGTGAGTCAATGCAGTCTTTACCAACACACACACACACACACGCATGGTTCAATGTGACTCAACGCACAGCCTATACCATCACATACACACACGAAGACACACAGGCACGGCTCACTGTTAATCAATGCACAGTCCATACCAACACATACACACACACACAGGCACCTTACTGTAACTAAATTCACATTGTATACCAGCACAGACACACAGAAACATGCATTCACACATGGCTCACTGTGAATCAATGAACCGTCTACACCATCACACACATACAGACACACACACACACACGGCTCACTGTGACTCAATGCACTGCCGAAAGCAGCACACAAACACACAGAGACATACATGGCTCACTGTGACACAATGTAGTCCATACGAGTACACACACAAGCCTCACTGTGACTGAATGCACGGCGTATACCTGCACATACACACACAGCTCACTGTGACTCAATGCACATTCTATACCATCACACACACACTCACATACAAAGCTCACTGTGACTCATTGCACAGCCTATAGCAGTACACACACACACACACACGTCTCAATTTGACTCAATGAACAGTCTGTAGCACCACACAAACACACATACAGGCCTCAGTGCCTCTGCAAAGCCCATACCAGCACACACACACACACAAGTGTGACTGAGTGCTCAGCCTGTACCAGCACACACACACACACCTTACAGTAACTCATGCACATTCCACAACATGAACTACAAACACACACACACATGCACCACTCACTGTGACTCAATGCTCAGACTCTACCAGCCACCCCCCACCACACACACACATAACCACGATGCACTGTGACTCAATGCTCTGCCTATACCAGCAATACAGAAACACACACAGACACGTCAGTGACTCAATGCAAAGCCCATACCAGCACACTCACACACACACAAACACACGGCTCACTGTGACAGAATGCACAGCTTATGTCTTCACACACACAACCTGATTCAATGCTCAGCCTCTACCAGCACACACACACACACACGCATGGCTCATTGTGACTCAATGTACATTTTATACCAGCACAAACACACACACACCTCACTGTAACTCAATGCTCAGACTGTACTACCCACACACACAACATACACACACACGGTGCACAGTGACTCAATGCTCAGCCTATACCAGAACACACACACACACACACAAACAGGCACTCATACATGGCTCACTGTGACTCAGTGAACCACCTATACCATCACACACACATGCGGCTCAATGTGACTCAAAGCCTATAGCAGCACACGCACACACTCACAAACACCCCTCTGTGACTCACTGCACAGCCTATACCAGCGCTCACACACACACACACACAGAGCTGTGAATCAATGCACAGTCTATGGTAGCACACATACACACACACACACACAGCTCAGTGACTCAATGCAAAGCCTATACTAGCACATGCACCCCCCCCACACACACACCTCACTGTGACTCAATGCACAGCCTATACCAGCATGCACACACACACACACAGCTGTGACTCAGTGCACAGTCTATACCAGCACATGCACACACACGCATGCACGGCTCAGTGTGATTCAGTGCACCATCCATACCAGCACATACACACATGCACACGCACCTCACTGTGACTCAATTCTCAGACTATACCAGCACACACACACACGGCACACTGTGACTCAATGCTCAGCCTATACCAGAACACAGACACACACAAACACGCACTCATACATGGTTCACTGTGACTCAGTGAACCACCGATACCAAGACAAACACACACACAAACACACACGGCTAACTGTGACTCAGTGCCCAGTCTATACCGGAACACAAATACACACACACACATACATAGCTCACAGACTCAATGCACAGCCTGTACTACCACAAACAGCAGGCTCACTGTGACTCAGTGCACAGCCTGTACCAGCACAGACACACACACATGGCTCTCTGTGACTCAATGCACTGCCTATAGCAGCACACAAACACACACACGGACATACATGGCTCAGTGCAACACAATGCAGTCCATACCAGTACACACACAAGCCTCACTGTGACAATGCACGGCGTATACCTGCACACACACACACACACAGCTCACTGTGACTCAACGAACGCCCTGTAGCACCACACAAACACACATACAGGCCTCAGTGACTCAATGCAAAGCCCCTACCGGCACACACACACACACCTAAGTGTGACGCAATGCTCAGCCTATACTTGCGCACACAAACACACACATCTTAAGGTAACTCATGCACATTCCACACCATGAAATACAAAATACAAACACACACACATTCACGGCTCACTCTGACTCAATGCACTGTCCATACGAGCACATACACACACAGCACACACCTCACTGTGACTCAATGATCTGATTATATGAGCACACTCATACACACACACACACACAAACACCCCTCACTGTGACTCACTGCACAACCTATACCAGCGTGGACACACACAAACACACATGCTCACTGTGACTAAATGCACAGTCTATACGAGCACACACACACACAACTCATTGTGACCCAACGCACACTCTATACCAGCACACACACATAACTCACTGTGACACAGTGCACAGGCTATATCAGCACACAGACACACACACACAAGGCTCACTGTGACTCAGTGCACTGTGTGTCGCACCACACACACAAACACACACATACACCTCAGTGAGTCAATGCAAAGCCCATACCAGCACACTCATACACACAGACACACACACACACACCTTACTTTGTTTCAATGGTCAGCCTATACCAACACACATATACACACCATACTGTGACTCAGTGCACTCTCTGAACCATCACAAAGACACACACACACGCACGGCTCATTGTGACTGAATGCAGCGTCCATACCAGCAAATACACACCACCCATCTGTGACTCAGTGCTCAGACTATTCCAGCCCCCCCCAACACGTCTCATTGTGACTCAACGCACGGCAAATACCAGTCCACACACACAGACACACACATACACAAACACACGGCTCACTGTGACTCAATGCACACTTTGTATCAACACACACACATACACACCTCCGTGACTCAATGCTCAGCCTGTATCATCACACACACACATGCATACACAAACACACATACACACACAAGGTTCACTGTGATACAGTGCACAGCCTATAGCAGGACACACACACAGACACACGTCACTGTGACTCAAAGCACAGCCTATACCAGCACATACACACGAAAACACACTTTACTGTGACTCAATGCACAGCCTAATGCAGCACACACACACACACACACACACACCGCTCACTGTGACACAATGCACCACCTATACCAGCATGCAAACATGGCTCACTGTGACTCAGTGCACCATCCTTACCTACACACACACACACACGGCTCACTGTGACTCAATGCACAGTTTGTATCAACACACACACATACACACCTCCGTGACTCAATGCTTAGCCTGTATCATCACACACACATGCATACACAAACACACATACACACACAAGGTTCACTGTGATACAATGCACAGCCTATAGCAGGACACACACACAGACACTCCTCACTGTGACTCAGTGCTCAGAATGTAATAGCCCCCCACACACACACACATACACCTCACTGACTCAATGCAAAGCCCATACGAGCACACATGCACACATACACACACCTGATTCAATGCTCCACCCATACCAGTGCACACACACACACCCCGAACTGTGATTCAATGCTCAGCCTATACCAACACACACACATACACACATACACACACACCTCATTGTGACTCAATGCACAGCCTATAGCAGCACACACACACACACACATGCTGACTGAGAGTCAATGCACAGTATATACGAGCACACACACACACAACTCATTGTGCCTCAATGTATAGTCAATACCAGCACACACACAGACACACATAACTCACTGTGACTCAGTTCACAGCCTATATCACCACTCAGACACACACACGCAAGGCTCCCTGTGACTCAACGCACAGTCTGTAGCACCACACACACACACACATACACCTCAGTGACTCAATGCAAAGCCCATACCAGCACACACACACACACACACACGCTGACTGTGACTCAATGCAAAGTCTATACGAGCACACATACACACAACTCATTGTGACTCAATGCACAGCCAATACCAGTACACACACAGACACACATAACTCACTGTGACTCAGTTCACAGCCTATATCTCCACTCAGACACACACACGCAAGGCTCCCTGTGACTCAATGCACAGTCTGTAGCACCACACACACACACACACACATACACCTCAGTGACTCAGTGCAGTCCCATACCAGCACACACACACACACATGCTGACTGTGACTCAATGCACAGTGTATACGAGCACACACACACAACTCATTGTGACTCAGTGCACAGTCAATACCAGCACACACAGACACACATAACTCACTGTGACTCAGTGCACAGTCTGTAGCCCGCCCACACACACATCAGGGACTCAATGAAAAGCCCATACCGGCGCGCACACACACACACACATACACACCTAAACGTGATTCAATGCTCAGCCTCTACCAGCACACACACAAACACACACACACACACACGCATGGCTCCTTGTGGTTCAATGTACATTTCATACCAGCACAGATACACACAACACATCTCACTGTAACTCAATGCTCAGACTGTACTACCAACACACACAACACACACACACGGCGCACTATGACTCAAAGCTCAGGCTCTACCAGAACACACACACACACACAAACACGCACTCATACATGGCTCACTGTGACTCAATGAACCAGTTATGCCATCACACACACACACACACAAACACACGGCTCACTGTGACTCAGTGCACAGCGTACACCTTTCCCGACTCCCACACACATGGCTCACTGTGACTCAATGCCCAGCTTATATCATTACACACACACACATACACACGTGGCTCACTGTGACTCAGTGCACTGCCTAAAGCAGCACAGAAACACGCACATGGACATACATGGCTCACTGTGACACAATGCACAGCCCAAACCAGTACACACACAAACCTCACTGTGACTGAATGCACAGCGTATACTGCACACACATACACAAACACAGAGCTCACTGTGACGCAATGCACAGCCTATACCAGTACACACGCATACACACGTCTCAATTTGACTCAATGAACAGCCTATAGCACCACACAGACACACATACAGGCTTCAGTGACTCAATGCAAAGCCCATTACCGACACACACACACACACACACACCTAAATGTGACTCAGTGCTCAGCCTGTACCAGCACACACAAACACACTCACCTTACAGTAACTCACGCACATTCCACACCATGAAATACAAACACACACACACAGAGATATGCACAGCTCAATGAGACTCAATGCGCTGTCCATAATAGCAAATACACGCACACAGCACACCTCACTGTGACTCAATGATCTGATTATACCAGCACACTCACACACACACACACACACAAACACATGGCTCACTGTGACTCAGTGCACCGTATGCCTGCCCCCAGTCCCAGACACACATGGCTCACTGTGAATGAATGCACAGCCTATATCTTCACAACACATACACATACACACACACACACACAGACACACACACACACCCCTCAGGGACTCAATGCAAAGCCCATACCAGCACACACACACATATACACACACTGAACTGTGACTCAATGCTCAGATTATACCAGCACAGACACAGAAACACATGACTCACTGTAACTCAGTGCAGAGCATATACCAGCCCCCCCCCACGGCTCACTGTGACTCAATGCACAGCCTATAGCAGCACACACACACACGCTCACTGTGACTCAATGCACAGTCAATACCAGCACACACACACACATAACTCACTGTGACTCAGTTCACAGCCTATATCAGCACTCACACACACACACACACATGCTGAGAGTCAATGCACAGTGTATACAAGCACACACACACAACTCATTGTGCCTCAATGCACAATGACTCAATGCACTGTGACTCAATGCACAGTCCGTAGCCCCCCCACACACAACTCAGTGACTCAATGCAAAGCCCATTCCAGCGCACACAGACACACATAAACACACACACACCTAACTGTGATTCAATGCTCAGCCTCTACCAGCACACACACACACACAAACCCACACACACACACACATACCACATCTCACTGTAACTCAATGCTCAGACTGTACTACCCACACACACAACATACACACACACGGTGCACTGTGACTGAATGCTCAGCCTATAGCAGCACACACACACACATGCTCCCTATGACTCAATGCAGTCTATACGAGCACACACACACACAAATCATTGTGACTCCATGCACAGTCAATACCAGCACACACAGACACACATAACTCATTGTGACTCAGTTCACAGCCGATATCAGCACTCAAACACACACAAGGCTCACTGTGACTCAATGCACAGTCTGTAGCACCACACAAAAACACACACACATACTCACTGTGACTCAATGCAGAGTCTATACCAGCACACACACACACACACAAAACTCATTGTGACTCCATGCACAGTCAATACCAGCACACACACACTCACATACAAAGCTCACTGTGACTCATTGCACAGCCTATAGCAGTACACACACACACGTCTCAATTTGACTCAATGAACAGTGTGTAGCACCACACAAACACACATACAGGCCTCAGTGACTCTGCAAAGCCCATACCAGCACACACACACACACAAGTGTGACTGAGTGCTCAGCCTGTACCAGCACACACACACACACCTTACAGTAACTCATGCACATTCCACAACATGAACTACAAACACACACACACATGCACCACTCACTGTGACTCAATGCTCAGACTCTACCAGCCACCCCCACCACACACACACATAACCACGACGCACTGTGACTCAATGCTCTGCCTATACCAGCAATACAGAAACACACACAGACACCTCAGTGACTCAATGCAAAGCCCATACCAGCACACTCACACACACACAAACACACGGCTCACTGTGACAGAATGCACAGCTTATGTCTTCACACACACAACCTGATTCAATGCTCAGCCTCTACCAGCACACACACACACACACGCATGGCTCATTGTGACTCAATGTACATTTTATACCAGCACAAACACACACACACCTCACTGTAACTCAATGCTCAGACTGTACTACCCCCACACACAACATACACACACACGGTGCACAGTGACTCAATGCTCAGCCTATACCAGAACACACACACACACACACAAACAGGCACTCATACATGGCTCACTGTGACTCAGTGAACCACCTATACCATCACACACACATGCGGCTCAATGTGACTCAAAGCCTATAGCAGCACACGCACACACTCACAAACACCCCTCTGTGACTCACTGCACAGCCTATACCAGCGCTCACACACACACACACACAGAGCTGTGAATCAATGCACAGTCTATGGTAGCACACATACACAAGCACACACACAGCTCAGTGACTCAATGCAAAGCCTATACTAGCACATGCACCCCCCCACACACACACCTCACTGTGACTCAATGCACAGCCTATACCAGCATGCACACACACACACACAGCTGTGACTCAGTGCACAGTCTATACCAGCACATGCACACACACGCATGCACGGCTCAGTGTGATTCAGTGCACCATCCATACCAGCACATACACACATGCACACGCACCTCACTGTGACTCAATTCTCAGACTATACCAGCACACACACACACGGCACACTGTGACTCAATGCTCAGCCTATACCAGAACACAGACACACACAAACACGCACTCATACATGGTTCACTGTGACTCAGTGAACCACCGATACCAAGACAAACACACACACAAACACACACGGCTAACTGTGACTCAGTGCCCAGTCTATACCGGAACACAAATACACACACACACATACATAGCTCACAGACTCAATGCACAGCCTGTACTACCACAAACAGCAGGCTCACTGTGACTCAGTGCACAGCCTGTACCAGCACAGACACACACACATGGCTCTCTGTGACTCAATGCACTGCCTATAGCAGCACACAAACACACACACGGACATACATGGCTCAGTGCGACACAATGCAGTCCATACTAGTACACACACAAGCCTCACTGTGACTGAATGCACGGCGTATACCTGCACACACACACACACACAGCTCATTGTGACTCAACGAACGCCCTGTAGCACCACACAAACACACATACAGGCCTCAGTGACTCAATGCAAAGCCCCTACCGGCACACACACACACACCTAAGTGTGACTCAATGCTCAGCCTATACCTGCGCACACAAACACACACATCTTAAGGTAACTCATGCACATTCCACACCATGAAATACAAAATACAAACACACACACATTCACGGCTCACTCTGACTCAATGCACTGTCCATACGAGCACACACACACAACTCATTGTGACCCAACGCACACTCTATACCAGCACACACACATAACTCACTGTGACACAGTGCACAGGCTATATCAGCACACAGACACACACACACAAGGCTCACTGTGACTCAGTGCACTGTGTGTAGCACCACACACACAAACACACAAACACACACATACACCTCAGTGAGTCAATGCAAAGCCCATACCAGCACACTCATACACACAGACACACACACACACCTTACTGTGTTTCAATGGTCAGCCTATACCAACACACATATACACACCATACTGTGACTCAGTGCACTCTCTGAACCATCACAAAGACACACACACACGCACGGCTCATTGTGACTGAATGCAGCGTCCATACCAGCAAATACACACCACCCATCTGTGACTCAGTGCTCAGACTATTCCAGCCCCCCCAACACGTCCCATTGTGACTCAACGCCTGGCAAATACCAGTCCACACACACAGACACACACATACACAAACACACGGCTCACTGTGACTCAATGCACACTTTGTATCAACACACACACATACACACCTCCGTGACTCAATGCTCAGCCTGTATCATCACACACACACATGCATACACAAACACACATACACACACAAGGTTCACTGTGATACAATGCACAGCCTATAGCAGGACACACACACAGACACTCCTCACTGTGACTCAGTGCTCAGACTGTAATAGCCCCCCCCACACACACATACACCTCACTGACTCAATGCAAAGCCCATACGAGCACACATGCACACATACACACACCTGATTCAATGCTCCACCCATACCAGTGCACACACACACACCCCAAACTGTGATTCAATGCTCAGCCTATACCAACACACACACACATACACACATACACACACACCTCATTGTGACTCAATGCACAGCCTATAGCAGCACACACACACATGCTGACTGAGAGTCAATGCACAGTATATACGAGCACACACACACACAACTCATTGTGCCTCAATGTATAGTCAATACCAGCACACACACAGACACACATAACTCACTGTGACTCAGTTCACAGCCTATATCAGCACTCAGAAACACACACGGAAGGCTCACAGTGACCCAATACACAGTCTGTATCACCCCAGAAACACACAGACACACACACACACACACATACCCCTCAGTGACTCAATACAAAGCCATTACCAGCACACACACACACACACACACCTGTGATTCAGTGCTCAGCCTAAACCAGCAGACACATATACACACACACACACACCTTACTGTGACTCAGTGCACCCCCTAGACCACTACGTACACACACACACACACACACACACACGGCTAATTGTGACTCAATGGAGAGTCCATCCCAGCACATACACACATGCAACACACCTCACAGTGAATCAATGCTCAGACTATACTAGCCCACACCCCCACACACAACACACCTCACTGTGACTCAATACTCAGACTATACTAGCCCACACCCACACACACCCACATACACCTCACTGACTCAATGCACAGCCCATACGAGGACACATGCACACATACACACACCTAACTGATTCAATGCTCCGCCCATACCAGTGTACACACACACATACCCCTAACTGTGATTCAATGCTCAGCCTATACCAACACACACACATACACACACACCTCATTGTGACTCAATACACATCCTATAGCAGCACACACACACACACATGCTGACTGTGACTCAATGTGCAGTCTATACAAGCACGCACACAAACAACTCATTGTGACTGAGTGCACAGTCAATACCAGCACACACACAGACACACATAACTCACTGTGACTCGGTTCACAGCCTATATCACCACTCAGACACACACACGCAAGGCTCACTGTGACTCAATGCACAGTCTGTAGCACCACACACACAGACACATACACCTCAGTGACTCAATGCAAAGCCCATACCAGCACACACACACACACACACGCTGTGACTCAATGCAAAGTCTATACGAGCACACATACAACTCATTGTGACTCAATGCACAGTCAATACCAGCACACACACAGACACACATAACTCACTGTGACTCAGTTCACAGCCTATATCACCACTCAGACACACACGCAAGGCTCACTGTGACTCAATGCACAGTCTGTAGCACCACACAAAAACACACACACATACTCACTATGACTCAATGCACAGTCTATACCAGCACACACACACACACACACATAACTCACTGTGACTCAGTGCACAGGCTATATCATCACACAGACACACACACACAAGGCTGTGACCTAGTGAATAGTCTGTAGCACCACACACACACTGACACATACACCTCAGTGACTCAATGCAAAGCCCATACCAGCACACACAAACACATACACACACCTGTGATTCAATGCTCAGCCTAAACCAGCACACACATACACACACACACAGCTGTGACTCAATGCACACCCTAGACCACTACGTACACACACACACGCGGCTAATTGTGGCTCAAGAGAGTCCATACCAGCACATACACACACACAACACACCTCACTGTGACTCAATGCTCAGACTATACTAGCCCCCCCACACACATACACCTCAGTGACTCAATGCAAAGCCCATACGAGCACACGTGCACACATACACACACTTAATTGATTCAGTGCTCCACCCATACCAGTGCAGACACACCCGTGATTCAATGCTCAGCCTATACCAGCACACACACACACACCTCATTGACTCAATGCACAGCCTACAGCAGTACACACACACACATGCTGTGACTCAATGCACAGTCTATACGAGCACACACACAGACACACGTAACTCACTGTGACTTAGTTCACAGCCTATATCAGCACTCAGATGTACACACGCAAGGCTCACAGTGACTCAATGCACAGTCTGTAGCACCACACACACACAGACACACACACCTCAGTGAGTCAATACAAAGCCCATAGCAGCACACACACTCCCACACCTGTGACTCAATGCTAAGCCTATAGCAGCACACATATACACACCATACTGTGACTCAGTGCACACTCTACACCATCACAAAGACACACACACACTCACGGCTCATTGTGACTGAATGCACCGTCCATACCAGCACATACACACACACAACACATCTGTCAGTCAATGCTCAGACTGTACAACCCACACACACAACACACGGTGCACTGTGACTCAATGCTCAGCCTATGCCAGAACACACACACACACACAAACAAACACACACTCATACATGGCTCACTGTGACTTAGTGAACCACCTATACCATCACACACACACACACACACACACACAGAGACACCTCAGTGACTCAATGGAGAGCCCATACCAGCCCCCCCCACACACCTGTGATTCAGTGTGCAGCCTCTACCAGCACACACACACCATACTGTGACTCAACGCACACTCTACACCACCACATACACACACACACATACACACACATACGCATGCCTCTTTGTGACTCAATGTGCTGTCCATACCAGCACATATACACACACACAACACACCTCACTGTGACTCTATGCTGAGACCATAGTAGCCCCCCCCCACACACACACACGGCACACTGTGACTCAATTCTAAGCCTATACCAGCACATACAGAAACACACACACACCCCAGTGACTCAATGCAAAGTCCATACCAGCATACATACACACATATACGCAGCTAAGTGTGACTCGGTGCTCAGCCTGTACCAGCACACACACAGACACACACGCCACCCACACGGCTCTGTGACTCATTGCGGAGCCCGTACCAGCATAAAATCACGGCTCACTTATCACTCAATGCTTAGTCTGTAGCAGCACACACACACACACACACACACACACAAACACCTCACTGTGACTCAATGCAAAGCCCATACAGGCACACACACACACACCTGAGTCAATGCAGTCTTTACCAACACACACACACACACACACCTGTGAGTCAATGCAGTCTTTACCAACACACACACACACACACGCATGGCTCAATGTGACTCAACGCACAGCCTATACCATCACATACACACACGAAGACACACAGGCACGGCTCACTGTTAATCAATGCACAGTCCATACCAACACATACACACACACACAGGCACCTTACTGTAACTAAATTCACATTGTATACCAGCACAGACACACAGAAACATGCATTCACACATGGCTCACTGTGAATCAATGAACCGTCTACACCATCACACACATACAGACACACACACACACACGGCTCACTGTGACTCAATGCACTGCCGAAAGCAGCACACAAACACACAGAGACATACATGGCTCACTGTGACACAATGTAGTCCATACGAGTACACACACAAGCCTCACTGTGACTGAATGCACGGCGTATACCTGCACATACACACACAGCTCACTGTGACTCAATGCACATTCTATACCATCACACACACACTCACATACAAAGCTCACTGTGACTCATTGCACAGCCTATAGCAGTACACACACACACACACACGTCTCAATTTGACTCAATGAACAGTCTGTAGCACCACACAAACACACATACAGGCCTCAGTGCCTCTGCAAAGCCCATACCAGCACACACACACACACAAGTGTGACTGAGTGCTCAGCCTGTACCAGCACACACACACACACCTTACAGTAACTCATGCACATTCCACAACATGAACTACAAACACACACACACATGCACCACTCACTGTGACTCAATGCTCAGACTCTACCAGCCACCCCCCACCACACACACACATAACCACGATGCACTGTGACTCAATGCTCTGCCTATACCAGCAATACAGAAACACACACAGACACCTCAGTGACTCAATGCAAAGCCCATACCAGCACACTCACACACACACAAACACACGGCTCACTGTGACAGAATGCACAGCTTATGTCTTCACACACACAACCTGATTCAATGCTCAGCCTCTACCAGCACACACACACACACACGCATGGCTCATTGTGACTCAATGTACATTTTATACCAGCACAAACACACACACACCTCACTGTAACTCAATGCTCAGACTGTACTACCCACACACACAACATACACACACACGGTGCACAGTGACTCAATGCTCAGCCTATACCAGAACACACACACACACACACAAACAGGCACTCATACATGGCTCACTGTGACTCAGTGAACCACCTATACCATCACACACACATGCGGCTCAATGTGACTCAAAGCCTATAGCAGCACACGCACACACTCACAAACACCCCTCTGTGACTCACTGCACAGCCTATACCAGCGCTCACACACACACACACACAGAGCTGTGAATCAATGCACAGTCTATGGTAGCACACATACACAAGCACACACACAGCTCAGTGACTCAATGCAAAGCCTATACTAGCACATGCACCCCCCCACACACACACCTCACTGTGACTCAATGCACAGCCTATACCAGCATGCACACACACACACACAGCTGTGACTCAGTGCACAGTCTATACCAGCACATGCACACACACGCATGCACGGCTCAGTGTGATTCAGTGCACCATCCATACCAGCACATACACACATGCACACGCACCTCACTGTGACTCAATTCTCAGACTATACCAGCACACACACACACGGCACACTGTGACTCAATGCTCAGCCTATACCAGAACACAGACACACACAAACACGCACTCATACATGGTTCACTGTGACTCAGTGAACCACCGATACCAAGACAAACACACACACAAACACACACGGCTAACTGTGACTCAGTGCCCAGTCTATACCGGAACACAAATACACACACACACATACATAGCTCACAGACTCAATGCACAGCCTGTACTACCACAAACAGCAGGCTCACTGTGACTCAGTGCACAGCCTGTACCAGCACAGACACACACACATGGCTCTCTGTGACTCAATGCACTGCCTATAGCAGCACACAAACACACACACGGACATACATGGCTCAGTGCAACACAATGCAGTCCATACCAGTACACACACAAGCCTCACTGTGACAATGCACGGCGTATACCTGCACACACACACACACACAGCTCACTGTGACTCAACGAACGCCCTGTAGCACCACACAAACACACATACAGGCCTCAGTGACTCAATGCAAAGCCCCTACCGGCACACACACACACACCTAAGTGTGACGCAATGCTCAGCCTATACCTGCGCACACAAACACACACATCTTAAGGTAACTCATGCACATTCCACACCATGAAATACAAAATACAAACACACACACATTCACGGCTCACTCTGACTCAATGCACTGTCCATACGAGCACATACACACACAGCACACACCTCACTGTGACTCAATGATCTGATTATATGAGCACACTCATACACACACACACACACACAAACACCCCTCACTGTGACTCACTGCACAACCTATACCAGCGTGGACACACACAAACACACATGCTCACTGTGACTAAATGCACAGTCTATACGAGCACACACACACACAACTCATTGTGACCCAACGCACACTCTATACCAGCACACACACATAACTCACTGTGACACAGTGCACAGGCTATATCAGCACACAGACACACACACACAAGGCTCACTGTGACTCAGTGCACTGTGTGTCGCACCACACACACAAACACACACATACACCTCAGTGAGTCAATGCAAAGCCCATACCAGCACACTCATACACACAGACACACACACACACACCTTACTTTGTTTCAATGGTCAGCCTATACCAACACACATATACACACCATACTGTGACTCAGTGCACTCTCTGAACCATCACAAAGACACACACACACGCACGGCTCATTGTGACTGAATGCAGCGTCCATACCAGCAAATACACACCACCCATCTGTGACTCAGTGCTCAGACTATTCCAGCCCCCCCCAACACGTCTCATTGTGACTCAACGCACGGCAAATACCAGTCCACACACACAGACACACACATACACAAACACACGGCTCACTGTGACTCAATGCACACTTTGTATCAACACACACACATACACACCTCCGTGACTCAATGCTCAGCCTGTATCATCACACACACACATGCATACACAAACACACATACACACACAAGGTTCACTGTGATACAGTGCACAGCCTATAGCAGGACACACACACAGACACACGTCACTGTGACTCAAAGCACAGCCTATACCAGCACATACACACGAAAACACACTTTACTGTGACTCAATGCACAGCCTAATGCAGCACACACACACACACACACACACACCGCTCACTGTGACACAGTGCACCACCTATACCAGCATGCAAACATGGCTCACTGTGACTCAGTGCACCATCCTTACCTACACACACACACACACGGCTCACTGTGACTCAATGCACAGTTTGTATCAACACACACACATACACACCTCCGTGACTCAATGCTTAGCCTGTATCATCACACACACACATGCATACACAAACACACATACACACACAAGGTTCACTGTGATACAATGCACAGCCTATAGCAGGACACACACACAGACACTCCTCACTGTGACTCAGTGCTCAGAATGTAATAGCCCCCCCCCACACACATACACCTCACTGACTCAATGCAAAGCCCATACGAGCACACATGCACACATACACACACCTGATTCAATGCTCCACCCATACCAGTGCACACACACACACCCCGAACTGTGATTCAATGCTCAGCCTATACCAACACACACACATACACACATACACACACACCTCATTGTGACTCAATGCACAGCCTATAGCAGCACACACACACACACATGCTGACTGAGAGTCAATGCACAGTATATACGAGCACACACACACACAACTCATTGTGCCTCAATGTATAGTCAATACCAGCACACACACAGACACACATAACTCACTGTGACTCAGTTCACAGCCTATATCACCACTCAGACACACACACGCAAGGCTCCCTGTGACTCAACGCACAGTCTGTAGCACCACACACACACACACATACACCTCAGTGACTCAATGCAAAGCCCATACCAGCACACACACACACACACACACGCTGACTGTGACTCAATGCAAAGTCTATACGAGCACACATACACACAACTCATTGTGACTCAATGCACAGCCAATACCAGTACACACACAGACACACATAACTCACTGTGACTCAGTTCACAGCCTATATCTCCACTCAGACACACACACGCAAGGCTCCCTGTGACTCAATGCACAGTCTGTAGCACCACACACACACACACACACATACACCTCAGTGACTCAGTGCAGTCCCATACCAGCACACACACACACACATGCTGACTGTGACTCAATGCACAGTGTATACGAGCACACACACACAACTCATTGTGACTCAGTGCACAGTCAATACCAGCACACACAGACACACATAACTCACTGTGACTCAGTGCACAGTCTGTAGCCCGCCCACACACACATCAGGGACTCAATGAAAAGCCCATACCGGCGCGCACACACACACACACATACACACCTAAACGTGATTCAATGCTCAGCCTCTACCAGCACACACACAAACACACACACACACACACGCATGGCTCCTTGTGGTTCAATGTACATTTCATACCAGCACAGATACACACAACACATCTCACTGTAACTCAATGCTCAGACTGTACTACCAACACACACAACACACACACACGGCGCACTATGACTCAAAGCTCAGGCTCTACCAGAACACACACACACACACAAACACGCACTCATACATGGCTCACTGTGACTCAATGAACCAGTTATGCCATCACACACACACACACACAAACACACGGCTCACTGTGACTCAGTGCACAGTGTACACCTTTCCCGACTCCCACACACATGGCTCACTGTGACTCAATGCCCAGCTTATATCATTACACACACACACATACACACGTGGCTCACTGTGACTCAGTGCACTGCCTAAAGCAGCACAGAAACACGCACATGGACATACATGGCTCACTGTGACACAATGCACAGCCCAAACCAGTACACACACAAACCTCACTGTGACTGAATGCACAGCGTATACTGCACACACATACACAAACACAGAGCTCACTGTGACGCAATGCACAGCCTATACCAGTACACACGCATACACACGTCTCAATTTGACTCAATGAACAGCCTATAGCACCACACAGACACACATACAGGCTTCAGTGACTCAATGCAAAGCCCATTACCGACACACACACACACACACACACCTAAATGTGACTCAGTGCTCAGCCTGTACCAGCACACACAAACACACTCACCTTACAGTAACTCACGCACATTCCACACCATGAAATACAAACACACACACACAGAGATATGCACAGCTCAATGAGACTCAATGCGCTGTCCATAATAGCAAATACACGCACACAGCACACCTCACTGTGACTCAATGATCTGATTATACCAGCACACTCACACACACACACACACACAAACACATGGCTCACTGTGACTCAGTGCACCGTATGCCTGCCCCCAGTCCCAGACACACATAGCTCACTGTGAATGAATGCACAGCCTATATCTTCACAACACATACACATACACACACACACACACACACACACACACCCCTCAGGGACTCAATGCAAAGCCCATACCAGCACACACACACATATACACACACTGAACTGTGACTCAATGCTCAGATTATACCAGCACAGACACAGAAACACATGACTCACTGTAACTCAGTGCAGAGCATATACCAGCCTCCCCCCACGGCTCACTGTGACTCAATGCACAGCCTATAGCAGCACACACACACACGCTCACTGTGACTCAATGCACAGTCAATACCAGCACACACACACACATAACTCACTGTGACTCAGTTCACAGCCTATATCAGCACTCACACACACACACACACATGCTGAGAGTCAATGCACAGTGTATACAAGCACACACACACAACTCATTGTGCCTCAATGCACAATGACTCAATGCACTGTGACTCAATGCACAGTCCGTAGCCCCCACACACACAACTCAGTGACTCAATGCAAAGCCCATTCCAGCGCACACAGACACACATAAACACACACACACCTAACTGTGATTCAATGCTCAGCCTCTACCAGCACACACACACACACAAACCCACACACACACACACATACCACATCTCACTGTAACTCAATGCTCAGACTGTACTACCCACACACACAACATACACACACACGGTGCACTGTGACTGAATGCTCAGCCTATAGCAGCACACACACACACATGCTCCCTATGACTCAATGCAGTCTATACGAGCGCACACACACACAAATCATTGTGACTCCATGCACAGTCAATACCAGCACACACAGACACACATAACTCATTGTGACTCAGTTCACAGCCGATATCAGCACTCAAACACACACAAGGCTCACTGTGACTCAATGCACAGTCTGTAGCACCACACAAAAACACACACACATACTCACTGTGACTCAATGCAGAGTCTATACCAGCACACACACACACACAAAACTCATTGTGACTCCATGCACAGTCAATACCAGCACACACACACTCACATACAAAGCTCACTGTGACTCATTGCACAGCCTATAGCAGTACACACACACACGTCTCAATTTGACTCAATGAACAGTGTGTAGCACCACACAAACACACATACAGGCCTCAGTGACTCTGCAAAGCCCATACCAGCACACACACACACACAAGTGTGACTGAGTGCTCAGCCTGTACCAGCACACACACACACACCTTACAGTAACTCATGCACATTCCACAACATGAACTACAAACACACACACACATGCACCACTCACTGTGACTCAATGCTCAGACTCTACCAGCCACCCCCACCACACACACACATAACCACGACGCACTGTGACTCAATGCTCTGCCTATACCAGCAATACAGAAACACACACAGACACGTCAGTGACTCAATGCAAAGCCCATACCAGCACACTCACACACACACAAACACACGGCTCACTGTGACAGAATGCACAGCTTATGTCTTCACACACACAACCTGATTCAATGCTCAGCCTCTACCAGCACACACACACACACACGCATGGCTCATTGTGACTCAATGTACATTTTATACCAGCACAAACACACACACACCTCACTGTAACTCAATGCTCAGACTGTACTACCCACACACACAACATACACACACACGGTGCACAGTGACTCAATGCTCAGCCTATACCAGAACACACGCACACACACACAAACAGGCACTCATACATGGCTCACTGTGACTCAGTGAACCACCTATACCATCACACACACATGCGGCTCAATGTGACTCAAAGCCTATAGCAGCACACGCACACACTCACAAACACCCCTCTGTGACTCACTGCACAGCCTATACCAGCGCTCACACACACACACACACAGAGCTGTGAATCAATGCACAGTCTATGGTAGCACATACACACACACACACACAGCTCAGTGACTCAATGCAAAGCCTATACTAGCACATGCACCCCCCCACACACACACCTCACTGTGACTCAATGCACAGCCTATACCAGCATGCACACACACACACAGCTGTGACTCAGTGCACAGTCTATACCAGCACATGCACACACACGCATGCACGGCTCAGTGTGATTCAGTGCACCATCCATACCAGCACATACACACATGCACATGCACCTCACTGTGACTCAATTCTCAGACTATACCAGCACACACACACACGGCACACTGTGACTCAATGCTCAGCCTATACCAGAACACAGACACACACAAACACGCACTCATACATGGTTCACTGTGACTCAGTGAACCACCGATACCAAGACAAACACACACACAAACACACACGGCTAACTGTGACTCAGTGCCCAGTCTATACCGGAACACAAATACACACACACACATACATAGCTCACAGACTCAATGCACAGCCTGTACTACCACAAACAGCAGGCTCACTGTGACTCAGTGCACAGCCTGTACCAGCACAGACACACACACATGGCTCTCTGTGACTCAATGCACTGCCTATAGCAGCACACAAACACACACACGGACATACATGGCTCAGTGCGACACAATGCAGTCCATACCAGTACACACACAAGCCTCACTGTGACTGAATGCACGGCGTATACCTGCACACACACACACACACAGCTCACTGTGACTCAACGAACGCCCTGTAGCACCACACAAACACACATACAGGCCTCAGTGACTCAATGCAAAGCCCCTACCGGCACACACACACACACCTAAGTGTGACTCAATGCTCAGCCTATACCTGCGCACACAAACACACACATCTTAAGGTAACTCATGCACATTCCACACCATGAAATACAAAATACAAACACACACACATTCACGGCTCACTCTGACTCAATGCACTGTCCATACGAGCACACACACACAACTCATTGTGACCCAACGCACACTCTATACCAGCACACACACATAACTCACTGTGACACAGTGCACAGGCTATATCAGCACACAGACACACACACACAAGGCTCACTGTGACTCAGTGCACTGTGTGTAGCACCACACACACAAACACACAAACACACACATACACCTCAGTGAGTCAATGCAAAGCCCATACCAGCACACTCATACACACAGACACACACACACACCTTACTGTGTTTCAATGGTCAGCCTATACCAACACACATATACACACCATACTGTGACTCAGTGCACTCTCTGAACCATCACAAAGACACACACACACGCACGGCTCATTGTGACTGAATGCAGCGTCCATACCAGCAAATACACACCACCCATCTGTGACTCAGTGCTCAGACTATTCCAGCCCCCCCAACACGTCTCATTGTGACTCAACGCACGGCAAATACCAGTCCACACGCACAGACACACACATACACAAACACACGGCTCACTGTGACTCAATGCACACTTTGTATCAACACACACACATACACACCTCCGTGACTCAATGCTCAGCCTGTATCATCACACACACACATGCATACACAAACACACATACACACACAAGGTTCACTGTGATACAATGCACAGCCTATAGCAGGACACACACACAGACACTCCTCACTGTGACTCAGTGCTCAGACTGTAATAGCCCCCCCCACACACACATACACCTCACTGACTCAATGCAAAGCCCATACGAGCACACATGCACACATACACACACCTGATTCAATGCTCCACCCATACCAGTGCACACACACACACCCCAAACTGTGATTCAATGCTCAGCCTATACCAACACACACACACATACACACATACACACACACCTCATTGTGACTCAATGCACAGCCTATAGCAGCACACACACACACACACATGCTGACTGAGAGTCAATGCACAGTATATACGAGCACACACACACACAACTCATTGTGCCTCAATGTATAGTCAATACCAGCACACACACAGACACACATAACTCACTGTGACTCAGTTCACAGCCTATATCAGCACTCAGAAACACACACGGAAGGCTCACAGTGACCCAATACACAGTCTGTATCACCCCAGAAACACACAGACACACACACACACACACACATACCCCTCAGTGACTCAATACAAAGCCATTACCAGCACACACACACACACACACACACCTGTGATTCAGTGCTCAGCCTAAACCAGCAGACACATATACACACACACACACACCTTACTGTGACTCAGTGCACCCCCTAGACCACTACGTACACACACACACACACACACACACACGGCTAATTGTGACTCAATGGAGAGTCCATCCCAGCACATACACACATGCAACACACCTCACAGTGAATCAATGCTCAGACTATACTAGCCCACACCCCCACACACAACACACCTCACTGTGACTCAATACTCAGACTATACTAGCCCACACCCACACACACCCACATACACCTCACTGACTCAATGCACAGCCCATACGAGGACACATGCACACATACACACACCTAACTGATTCAATGCTCCGCCCATACCAGTGTACACACACACATACCCCTAACTGTGATTCAATGCTCAGCCTATACCAACACACACACATACACACACACCTCATTGTGACTCAATACACATCCTATAGCAGCACACACACACACACATGCTGACTGTGACTCAATGTGCAGTCTATACAAGCACGCACACAAACAACTCATTGTGACTGAGTGCACAGTCAATACCAGCACACACACAGACACACATAACTCACTGTGACTCGGTTCACAGCCTATATCACCACTCAGACACACACACGCAAGGCTCACTGTGACTCAATGCACAGTCTGTAGCACCACACACACAGACACACACACCTCAGTGACTCAATGCAAAGCCCATACCAGCACACACACACACACACACGCTGTGACTCAATGCAACGTCTATACGAGCACACATACAACTCATTGTGACTCAATGCACAGTCAATACCAGCACACACACAGACACACATAACTCACTGTGACTCAGTTCACAGCCTATATCACCACTCAGACACACACGCAAGGCTCACTGTGACTCAATGCACAGTCTGTAGCACCACACAAAAACACACACACATACTCACTATGACTCAATGCACAGTCTATACCAGCACACACACACACACACACATAACTCACTGTGACTCAGTGCACAGGCTATATCATCACACAGACACACACACACAAGGCTGTGACCTAGTGAATAGTCTGTAGCACCACACACACACTGACACATACACCTCAGTGACTCAATGCAAAGCCCATACCAGCACACACAAACACATACACACACCTGTGATTCAATGCTCAGCCTAAACCAGCACACACATACACACACACACAGCTGTGACTCAATGCACACCCTAGACCACTACGTACACACACACACGCGGCTAATTGTGGCTCAAGAGAGTCCATACCAGCACATACACACACACAACACACCTCACTGTGACTCAATGCTCAGACTATACTAGCCCCCCCCACACACATACACCTCAGTGACTCAATGCAAAGCCCATACGAGCACACGTGCACACATACACACACTTAATTGATTCAGTGCTCCACCCATACCAGTGCAGACACACCCGTGATTCAATGCTCAGCCTATACCAGCACACACACACACACCTCATTGACTCAATGCACAGCCTACAGCAGTACACACACACACATGCTGTGACTCAATGCACAGTCTATACGAGCACACACACAGACACACGTAACTCACTGTGACTTAGTTCACAGCCTATATCAGCACTCAGATGTACACACGCAAGGCTCACAGTGACTCAATGCACAGTCTGTAGCACCACACACACACAGACACACACACCTCAGTGAGTCAATACAAAGCCCATAGCAGCACACACACTCCCACACCTGTGACTCAATGCTAAGCCTATAGCAGCACACATATACACACCATACTGTGACTCAGTGCACACTCTACACCATCACAAAGACACACACACACTCACGGCTCATTGTGACTGAATGCACCGTCCATACCAGCACATACACACACACAACACATCTGTCAGTCAATGCTCAGACTGTACAACCCACACACACAACACACGGTGCACTGTGACTCAATGCTCAGCCTATGCCAGAACACACACACACACAAACAAACACACACTCATACATGGCTCACTGTGACTTAGTGAACCACCTATACCATCACACACACACACACACACACACACAGAGACACCTCAGTGACTCAATGGAGAGCCCATACCAGCCCCCCCCACACACCTGTGATTCAGTGTGCAGCCTCTACCAGCACACACACACCATACTGTGACTCAACGCACACTCTACACCACCACATACACACACACACATACACACACATACGCATGCCTCTTTGTGACTCAATGTGCTGTCCATACCAGCACATATACACACACACAACACACCTCACTGTGACTCTATGCTGAGACCATAGTAGCCCCCCCCCCACACACACACGGCACACTGTGACTCAATTCTAAGCCTATACCAGCACATACAGAAACACACACACACCCCAGTGACTCAATGCAAAGTCCATACCAGCATACATACACACATATACGCAGCTAAGTGTGACTCGGTGCTCAGCCTGTACCAGCACACACACAGACACACACGCCACCCACACGGCTCTGTGACTCATTGCGGAGCCCGTACCAGCATAAAATCACGGCTCACTTATCACTCAATGCTTAGTCTGTAGCAGCACACACACACACACACACACACACACAAACACCTCACTGTGACTCAATGCAAAGCCCATACAGGCACACACACACACACCTGAGTCAATGCAGTCTTTACCAACACACACACACACACACACCTGTGAGTCAATGCAGTCTTTACCAACACACACACACACACACGCATGGCTCAATGTGACTCAACGCACAGCCTATACCATCACATACACACACGAAGACACACAGGCACGGCTCACTGTTAATCAATGCACAGTCCATACCAACACATACACACACACACAGGCACCTTACTGTAACTAAATTCACATTGTATACCAGCACAGACACACAGAAACATGCATTCACACATGGCTCACTGTGAATCAATGAACCGTCTACACCATCACACACATACAGACACACACACACACACGGCTCACTGTGACTCAATGCACTGCCGAAAGCAGCACACAAACACACAGAGACATACATGGCTCACTGTGACACAATGTAGTCCATACGAGTACACACACAAGCCTCACTGTGACTGAATGCACGGCGTATACCTGCACATACACACACAGCTCACTGTGACTCAATGCACATTCTATACCATCACACACACACTCACATACAAAGCTCACTGTGACTCATTGCACAGCCTATAGCAGTACACACACACACACACACGTCTCAATTTGACTCAATGAACAGTCTGTAGCACCACACAAACACACATACAGGCCTCAGTGCCTCTGCAAAGCCCATACCAGCACACACACACACACAAGTGTGACTGAGTGCTCAGCCTGTACCAGCACACACACACACACCTTACAGTAACTCATGCACATTCCACAACATGAACTACAAACACACACACACATGCACCACTCACTGTGACTCAATGCTCAGACTCTACCAGCCACCCCCCACCACACACACACATAACCACGATGCACTGTGACTCAATGCTCTGCCTATACCAGCAATACAGAAACACACACAGACACCTCAGTGACTCAATGCAAAGCCCATACCAGCACACTCACACACACACAAACACACGGCTCACTGTGACAGAATGCACAGCTTATGTCTTCACACACACAACCTGATTCAATGCTCAGCCTCTACCAGCACACACACACACACACGCATGGCTCATTGTGACTCAATGTACATTTTATACCAGCACAAACACACACACACCTCACTGTAACTCAATGCTCAGACTGTACTACCCACACACACAACATACACACACACGGTGCACAGTGACTCAATGCTCAGCCTATACCAGAACACACACACACACACACAAACAGGCACTCATACATGGCTCACTGTGACTCAGTGAACCACCTATACCATCACACACACATGCGGCTCAATGTGACTCAAAGCCTATAGCAGCACACGCACACACTCACAAACACCCCTCTGTGACTCACTGCACAGCCTATACCAGCGCTCACACACACACACACACAGAGCTGTGAATCAATGCACAGTCTATGGTAGCACACATACACAAGCACACACACAGCTCAGTGACTCAATGCAAAGCCTATACTAGCACATGCACCCCCCCACACACACACCTCACTGTGACTCAATGCACAGCCTATACCAGCATGCACACACACACACACAGCTGTGACTCAGTGCACAGTCTATACCAGCACATGCACACACACGCATGCACGGCTCAGTGTGATTCAGTGCACCATCCATACCAGCACATACACACATGCACACGCACCTCACTGTGACTCAATTCTCAGACTATACCAGCACACACACACACGGCACACTGTGACTCAATGCTCAGCCTATACCAGAACACAGACACACACAAACACGCACTCATACATGGTTCACTGTGACTCAGTGAACCACCGATACCAAGACAAACACACACACAAACACACACGGCTAACTGTGACTCAGTGCCCAGTCTATACCGGAACACAAATACACACACACACATACATAGCTCACAGACTCAATGCACAGCCTGTACTACCACAAACAGCAGGCTCACTGTGACTCAGTGCACAGCCTGTACCAGCACAGACACACACACATGGCTCTCTGTGACTCAATGCACTGCCTATAGCAGCACACAAACACACACACGGACATACATGGCTCAGTGCAACACAATGCAGTCCATACCAGTACACACACAAGCCTCACTGTGACTGAATGCACGGCGTATACCTGCACACACACACACACACAGCTCACTGTGACTCAACGAACGCCCTGTAGCACCACACAAACACACATACAGGCCTCAGTGACTCAATGCAAAGCCCCTACCGGCACACACACACACACCTAAGTGTGACGCAATGCTCAGCCTATACCTGCGCACACAAACACACACATCTTAAGGTAACTCATGCACATTCCACACCATGAAATACAAAATACAAACACACACACATTCACGGCTCACTCTGACTCAATGCACTGTCCATACGAGCACATACACACACAGCACACACCTCACTGTGACTCAATGATCTGATTATATGAGCACACTCATACACACACACACACACAAACACCCCTCACTGTGACTCACTGCACAACCTATACCAGCGTGGACACACACAAACACACATGCTCACTGTGACTAAATGCACAGTCTATACGAGCACACACACACACAACTCATTGTGACCCAACGCACACTCTATACCAGCACACACACATAACTCACTGTGACACAGTGCACAGGCTATATCAGCACACAGACACACACACACAAGGCTCACTGTGACTCAGTGCACTGTGTGTCGCACCACACACACAAACACACACATACACCTCAGTGAGTCAATGCAAAGCCCATACCAGCACACTCATACACACAGACACACACACACACACCTTACTTTGTTTCAATGGTCAGCCTATACCAACACACATATACACACCATACTGTGACTCAGTGCACTCTCTGAACCATCACAAAGACACACACACACGCACGGCTCATTGTGACTGAATGCAGCGTCCATACCAGCAAATACACACCACCCATCTGTGACTCAGTGCTCAGACTATTCCAGCCCCCCCCAACACGTCTCATTGTGACTCAACGCACGGCAAATACCAGTCCACACACACAGACACACACATACACAAACACACGGCTCACTGTGACTCAATGCACACTTTGTATCAACACACACACATACACACCTCCGTGACTCAATGCTCAGCCTGTATCATCACACACACACATGCATACACAAACACACATACACACACAAGGTTCACTGTGATACAGTGCACAGCCTATAGCAGGACACACACACAGACACACGTCACTGTGACTCAAAGCACAGCCTATACCAGCACATACACACGAAAACACACTTTACTGTGACTCAATGCACAGCCTAATGCAGCACACACACACACACACACACACACACCGCTCACTGTGACACAATGCACCACCTATACCAGCATGCAAACATGGCTCACTGTGACTCAGTGCACCATCCTTACCTACACACACACACACGGCTCACTGTGACTCAATGCACAGTTTGTATCAACACACACACATACACACCTCCGTGACTCAATGCTTAGCCTGTATCATCACACACACACATGCATACACAAACACACATACACACACAAGGTTCACTGTGATACAATGCACAGCCTATAGCAGGACACACACACAGACACTCCTCACTGTGACTCAGTGCTCAGAATGTAATAGCCCCCCCCACACACACACATACACCTCACTGACTCAATGCAAAGCCCATACGAGCACACATGCACACATACACACACCTGATTCAATGCTCCACCCATACCAGTGCACACACACACACCCCGAACTGTGATTCAATGCTCAGCCTATACCAACACACACACATACACACATACACACACACCTCATTGTGACTCAATGCACAGCCTATAGCAGCACACACACACACACACATGCTGACTGAGAGTCAATGCACAGTATATACGAGCACACACACACACAACTCATTGTGCCTCAATGTATAGTCAATACCAGCACACACACAGACACACATAACTCACTGTGACTCAGTTCACAGCCTATATCACCACTCAGACACACACACGCAAGGCTCCCTGTGACTCAACGCACAGTCTGTAGCACCACACACACACACACATACACCTCAGTGACTCAATGCAAAGCCCATACCAGCACACACACACACACACACACGCTGACTGTGACTCAATGCAAAGTCTATACGAGCACACATACACACAACTCATTGTGACTCAATGCACAGCCAATACCAGTACACACACAGACACACATAACTCACTGTGACTCAGTTCACAGCCTATATCTCCACTCAGACACACACACGCAAGGCTCCCTGTGACTCAATGCACAGTCTGTAGCACCACACACACACACACACACATACACCTCAGTGACTCAGTGCAGTCCCATACCAGCACACACACACACACATGCTGACTGTGACTCAATGCACAGTGTATACGAGCACACACACACAACTCATTGTGACTCAGTGCACAGTCAATACCAGCACACACAGACACACATAACTCACTGTGACTCAGTGCACAGTCTGTAGCCCGCCCACACACACATCAGGGACTCAATGAAAAGCCCATACCGGCGCGCACACACACACACACATACACACCTAAACGTGATTCAATGCTCAGCCTCTACCAGCACACACACAAACACACACACACACACACGCATGGCTCCTTGTGGTTCAATGTACATTTCATACCAGCACAGATACACACAACACATCTCACTGTAACTCAATGCTCAGACTGTACTACCAACACACACAACACACACACACGGCGCACTATGACTCAAAGCTCAGGCTCTACCAGAACACACACACACACAAACACGCACTCATACATGGCTCACTGTGACTCAATGAACCAGTTATGCCATCACACACACACACACACAAACACACGGCTCACTGTGACTCAGTGCACAGTGTACACCTTTCCCGACTCCCACACACATGGCTCACTGTGACTCAATGCCCAGCTTATATCATTACACACACACACATACACACGTGGCTCACTGTGACTCAGTGCACTGCCTAAAGCAGCACAGAAACACGCACATGGACATACATGGCTCACTGTGACACAATGCACAGCCCAAACCAGTACACACACAAACCTCACTGTGACTGAATGCACAGCGTATACTGCACACACATACACAAACACAGAGCTCACTGTGACGCAATGCACAGCCTATACCAGTACACACGCATACACACGTCTCAATTTGACTCAATGAACAGCCTATAGCACCACACAGACACACATACAGGCTTCAGTGACTCAATGCAAAGCCCATTACCGACACACACACACACACACACACCTAAATGTGACTCAGTGCTCAGCCTGTACCAGCACACACAAACACACTCACCTTACAGTAACTCACGCACATTCCACACCATGAAATACAAACACACACACACAGAGATATGCACAGCTCAATGAGACTCAATGCGCTGTCCATAATAGCAAATACACGCACACAGCACACCTCACTGTGACTCAATGATCTGATTATACCAGCACACTCACACACACACACACACACAAACACATGGCTCACTGTGACTCAGTGCACCGTATGCCTGCCCCCAGTCCCAGACACACATAGCTCACTGTGAATGAATGCACAGCCTATATCTTCACAACACATACACATACACACACACACACACACACACACACACCCCTCAGGGACTCAATGCAAAGCCCATACCAGCACACACACACATATACACACACTGAACTGTGACTCAATGCTCAGATTATACCAGCACAGACACAGAAACACATGACTCACTGTAACTCAGTGCAGAGCATATACCAGCCTCCCCCCACGGCTCACTGTGACTCAATGCACAGCCTATAGCAGCACACACACACACGCTCACTGTGACTCAATGCACAGTCAATACCAGCACACACACACACATAACTCACTGTGACTCAGTTCACAGCCTATATCAGCACTCACACACACACACACACATGCTGAGAGTCAATGCACAGTGTATACAAGCACACACACACAACTCATTGTGCCTCAATGCACAATGACTCAATGCACTGTGACTCAATGCACAGTCCGTAGCCCCCACACACACAACTCAGTGACTCAATGCAAAGCCCATTCCAGCGCACACAGACACACATAAACACACACACACCTAACTGTGATTCAATGCTCAGCCTCTACCAGCACACACACACACACAAACCCACACACACACACACATACCACATCTCACTGTAACTCAATGCTCAGACTGTACTACCCACACACACAACATACACACACACGGTGCACTGTGACTGAATGCTCAGCCTATAGCAGCACACACACACACATGCTCCCTATGACTCAATGCAGTCTATACGAGCGCACACACACACAAATCATTGTGACTCCATGCACAGTCAATACCAGCACACACAGACACACATAACTCATTGTGACTCAGTTCACAGCCGATATCAGCACTCAAACACACACAAGGCTCACTGTGACTCAATGCACAGTCTGTAGCACCACACAAAAACACACACACATACTCACTGTGACTCAATGCAGAGTCTATACCAGCACACACACACACACAAAACTCATTGTGACTCCATGCACAGTCAATACCAGCACACACACACTCACATACAAAGCTCACTGTGACTCATTGCACAGCCTATAGCAGTACACACACACACGTCTCAATTTGACTCAATGAACAGTGTGTAGCACCACACAAACACACATACAGGCCTCAGTGACTCTGCAAAGCCCATACCAGCACACACACACACACAAGTGTGACTGAGTGCTCAGCCTGTACCAGCACACACACACACACCTTACAGTAACTCATGCACATTCCACAACATGAACTACAAACACACACACACATGCACCACTCACTGTGACTCAATGCTCAGACTCTACCAGCCACCCCCACCACACACACACATAACCACGACGCACTGTGACTCAATGCTCTGCCTATACCAGCAATACAGAAACACACACAGACACGTCAGTGACTCAATGCAAAGCCCATACCAGCACACTCACACACACACAAACACACGGCTCACTGTGACAGAATGCACAGCTTATGTCTTCACACACACAACCTGATTCAATGCTCAGCCTCTACCAGCACACACACACACACACGCATGGCTCATTGTGACTCAATGTACATTTTATACCAGCACAAACACACACACACCTCACTGTAACTCAATGCTCAGACTGTACTACCCACACACACAACATACACACACACGGTGCACAGTGACTCAATGCTCAGCCTATACCAGAACACACGCACACACACACAAACAGGCACTCATACATGGCTCACTGTGACTCAGTGAACCACCTATACCATCACACACACATGCGGCTCAATGTGACTCAAAGCCTATAGCAGCACACGCACACACTCACAAACACCCCTCTGTGACTCACTGCACAGCCTATACCAGCGCTCACACACACACACACACAGAGCTGTGAATCAATGCACAGTCTATGGTAGCACATACACACACACACACACAGCTCAGTGACTCAATGCAAAGCCTATACTAGCACATGCACCCCCCCACACACACACCTCACTGTGACTCAATGCACAGCCTATACCAGCATGCACACACACACACACAGCTGTGACTCAGTGCACAGTCTATACCAGCACATGCACACACACGCATGCACGGCTCAGTGTGATTCAGTGCACCATCCATACCAGCACATACACACATGCACATGCACCTCACTGTGACTCAATTCTCAGACTATACCAGCACACACACACACGGCACACTGTGACTCAATGCTCAGCCTATACCAGAACACAGACACACACAAACACGCACTCATACATGGTTCACTGTGACTCAGTGAACCACCGATACCAAGACAAACACACACACAAACACACACGGCTAACTGTGACTCAGTGCCCAGTCTATACCGGAACACAAATACACACACACACATACATAGCTCACAGACTCAATGCACAGCCTGTACTACCACAAACAGCAGGCTCACTGTGACTCAGTGCACAGCCTGTACCAGCACAGACACACACACATGGCTCTCTGTGACTCAATGCACTGCCTATAGCAGCACACAAACACACACACGGACATACATGGCTCAGTGCGACACAATGCAGTCCATACCAGTACACACACAAGCCTCACTGTGACTGAATGCACGGCGTATACCTGCACACACACACACACACAGCTCACTGTGACTCAACGAACGCCCTGTAGCACCACACAAACACACATACAGGCCTCAGTGACTCAATGCAAAGCCCCTACCGGCACACACACACACACCTAAGTGTGACTCAATGCTCAGCCTATACCTGCGCACACAAACACACACATCTTAAGGTAACTCATGCACATTCCACACCATGAAATACAAAATACAAACACACACACATTCACGGCTCACTCTGACTCAATGCACTGTCCATACGAGCACACACACACAACTCATTGTGACCCAACGCACACTCTATACCAGCACACACACATAACTCACTGTGACACAGTGCACAGGCTATATCAGCACACAGACACACACACACAAGGCTCACTGTGACTCAGTGCACTGTGTGTAGCACCACACACACAAACACACAAACACACACATACACCTCAGTGAGTCAATGCAAAGCCCATACCAGCACACTCATACACACAGACACACACACACACCTTACTGTGTTTCAATGGTCAGCCTATACCAACACACATATACACACCATACTGTGACTCAGTGCACTCTCTGAACCATCACAAAGACACACACACACGCACGGCTCATTGTGACTGAATGCAGCGTCCATACCAGCAAATACACACCACCCATCTGTGACTCAGTGCTCAGACTATTCCAGCCCCCCCAACACGTCTCATTGTGACTCAACGCACGGCAAATACCAGTCCACACGCACAGACACACACATACACAAACACACGGCTCACTGTGACTCAATGCACACTTTGTATCAACACACACACATACACACCTCCGTGACTCAATGCTCAGCCTGTATCATCACACACACACATGCATACACAAACACACATACACACACAAGGTTCACTGTGATACAATGCACAGCCTATAGCAGGACACACACACAGACACTCCTCACTGTGACTCAGTGCTCAGACTGTAATAGCCCCCCCCACACACACATACACCTCACTGACTCAATGCAAAGCCCATACGAGCACACATGCACACATACACACACCTGATTCAATGCTCCACCCATACCAGTGCACACACACACACCCCAAACTGTGATTCAATGCTCAGCCTATACCAACACACACACACATACACACATACACACACACCTCATTGTGACTCAATGCACAGCCTATAGCAGCACACACACACACACACATGCTGACTGAGAGTCAATGCACAGTATATACGAGCACACACACACACAACTCATTGTGCCTCAATGTATAGTCAATACCAGCACACACACAGACACACATAACTCACTGTGACTCAGTTCACAGCCTATATCAGCACTCAGAAACACACACGGAAGGCTCACAGTGACCCAATACACAGTCTGTATCACCCCAGAAACACACAGACACACACACACACACACACATACCCCTCAGTGACTCAATACAAAGCCATTACCAGCACACACACACACACACACACACCTGTGATTCAGTGCTCAGCCTAAACCAGCAGACACATATACACACACACACACACCTTACTGTGACTCAGTGCACCCCCTAGACCACTACGTACACACACACACACACACACACACACGGCTAATTGTGACTCAATGGAGAGTCCATCCCAGCACATACACACATGCAACACACCTCACAGTGAATCAATGCTCAGACTATACTAGCCCACACCCCCACACACAACACACCTCACTGTGACTCAATACTCAGACTATACTAGCCCACACCCACACACACCCACATACACCTCACTGACTCAATGCACAGCCCATACGAGGACACATGCACACATACACACACCTAACTGATTCAATGCTCCGCCCATACCAGTGTACACACACACATACCCCTAACTGTGATTCAATGCTCAGCCTATACCAACACACACACATACACACACACCTCATTGTGACTCAATACACATCCTATAGCAGCACACACACACATGCTGACTGTGACTCAATGTGCAGTCTATACAAGCACGCACACAAACAACTCATTGTGACTGAGTGCACAGTCAATACCAGCACACACACAGACACACATAACTCACTGTGACTCGGTTCACAGCCTATATCACCACTCAGACACACACACGCAAGGCTCACTGTGACTCAATGCACAGTCTGTAGCACCACACACACAGACACACACACCTCAGTGACTCAATGCAAAGCCCATACCAGCACACACACACACACACACGCTGTGACTCAATGCAACGTCTATACGAGCACACATACAACTCATTGTGACTCAATGCACAGTCAATACCAGCACACACACAGACACACATAACTCACTGTGACTCAGTTCACAGCCTATATCACCACTCAGACACACACGCAAGGCTCACTGTGACTCAATGCACAGTCTGTAGCACCACACAAAAACACACACACATACTCACTATGACTCAATGCACAGTCTATACCAGCACACACACACACACACACATAACTCACTGTGACTCAGTGCACAGGCTATATCATCACACAGACACACACACACAAGGCTGTGACCTAGTGAATAGTCTGTAGCACCACACACACACTGACACATACACCTCAGTGACTCAATGCAAAGCCCATACCAGCACACACAAACACATACACACACCTGTGATTCAATGCTCAGCCTAAACCAGCACACACATACACACACACACAGCTGTGACTCAATGCACACCCTAGACCACTACGTACACACACACACGCGGCTAATTGTGGCTCAAGAGAGTCCATACCAGCACATACACACACACAACACACCTCACTGTGACTCAATGCTCAGACTATACTAGCCCCCCCCACACACATACACCTCAGTGACTCAATGCAAAGCCCATACGAGCACACGTGCACACATACACACACTTAATTGATTCAGTGCTCCACCCATACCAGTGCAGACACACCCGTGATTCAATGCTCAGCCTATACCAGCACACACACACACACCTCATTGACTCAATGCACAGCCTACAGCAGTACACACACACACATGCTGTGACTCAATGCACAGTCTATACGAGCACACACACAGACACACGTAACTCACTGTGACTTAGTTCACAGCCTATATCAGCACTCAGATGTACACACGCAAGGCTCACAGTGACTCAATGCACAGTCTGTAGCACCACACACACAC
The DNA here is from genome assembly GCF_964341445.2 of Mesoplodon mirus. NCBI lineage: Eukaryota > Metazoa > Chordata > Mammalia > Artiodactyla > Ziphiidae > Mesoplodon > Mesoplodon mirus. Next base: position 106,582 of record NW_028295345.1, read on the forward strand.
AGACACACACACCTCAGTGAGTCAATACAAAGCCCATAGCAGCACACACACTCCCACACCTGTGACTCAATGCTAAGCCTATAGCAGCACACATATACACACCATACTGTGACTCAGTGCACACTCTACACCATCACAAAGACACACACACACTCACGGCTCATTGTGACTGAATGCACCGTCCATACCAGCACATACACACACACAACACATCTGTCAGTCAATGCTCAGACTGTACAACCCACACACACAACACACGGTGCACTGTGACTCAATGCTCAGCCTATGCCAGAACACACACACACACAAACAAACACACACTCATACATGGCTCACTGTGACTTAGTGAACCACCTATACCATCACACACACACACACACACACACACACAGAGACACCTCAGTGACTCAATGGAGAGCCCATACCAGCCCCCCCCACACACCTGTGATTCAGTGTGCAGCCTCTACCAGCACACACACACCATACTGTGACTCAACGCACACTCTACACCACCACATACACACACACACATACACACACATACGCATGCCTCTTTGTGACTCAATGTGCTGTCCATACCAGCACATATACACACACACAACACACCTCACTGTGACTCTATGCTGAGACCATAGTAGCCCACACACACACACACACACACACGGCACACTGTGACTCAATTCTAAGCCTATACCAGCACATACAGAAACACACACACACCCCAGTGACTCAATGCAAAGTCCATACCAGCATACATACACACATATACGCAGCTAAGTGTGACTCGGTGCTCAGCCTGTACCAGCACACACACAGACACACACGCCACCCACACGGCTCTGTGACTCATTGCGGAGCCTGTACCAGCATAAAATCACGGCTCACTTATCACTCAATGCTTAGTCTGTAGCAGCACACACACACACACACACACACACAAACACCTCACTGTGACTCAATGCAAAGCCCATACAGGCACACACACACACACCTGAGTCAATGCAGTCTTTACCAACACACACACACACACACACCTGTGAGTCAATGCAGTCTTTACCAACACACACACACACACACGCATGGTTCAATGTGACTCAACGCACAGCCTATACCATCACATACACACACGAAGACACACAGGCACGGCTCACTGTTAATCAATGCACAGTCCATACCAACACATACACACACACACAGGCACCTTACTGTAACTAAATTCACATTGTATACCAGCACAGACACACAGAAACATGCATTCACACATGGCTCACTGTGAATCAATGAACCGTCTACACCATCACACACATACAGACACACACACACACACGGCTCACTGTGACTCAATGCACTGCCGAAAGCAGCACACAAACACACAGAGACATACATGGCTCACTGTGACACAATGTAGTCCATACGAGTACACACACAAGCCTCACTGTGACTGAATGCACGGCGTATACCTGCACATACACACACAGCTCACTGTGACTCAATGCACATTCTATACCATCACACACACACTCACATACAAAGCTCACTGTGACTCATTGCACAGCCTATAGCAGTACACACACACACACACACGTCTCAATTTGACTCAATGAACAGTCTGTAGCACCACACAAACACACATACAGGCCTCAGTGCCTCTGCAAAGCCCATACCAGCACACACACACACACAAGTGTGACTGAGTGCTCAGCCTGTACCAGCACACACACACACACCTTACAGTAACTCATGCACATTCCACAACATGAACTACAAACACACACACACATGCACCACTCACTGTGACTCAATGCTCAGACTCTACCAGCCACCCCCCACCACACACACACATAACCACGATGCACTGTGACTCAATGCTCTGCCTATACCAGCAATACAGAAACACACACAGACACGTCAGTGACTCAATGCAAAGCCCATACCAGCACACTCACACACACACAAACACACGGCTCACTGTGACAGAATGCACAGCTTATGTCTTCACACACACAACCTGATTCAATGCTCAGCCTCTACCAGCACACACACACACACACGCATGGCTCATTGTGACTCAATGTACATTTTATACCAGTACAAACACACACACACCTCACTGTAACTCAATGCTCAGACTGTACTACCCACACACACAACATACACACACACGGTGCACAGTGACTCAATGCTCAGCCTATACCAGAACACACACACACACACACAAACAGGCACTCATACATGGCTCACTGTGACTCAGTGAACCACCTATACCATCACACACACATGCGGCTCAATGTGACTCAAAGCCTATAGCAGCACACGCACACACTCACAAACACCCCTCTGTGACTCACTGCACAGCCTATACCAGCGCTCACACACACACACACACAGAGCTGTGAATCAATGCACAGTCTATGGTAGCACACATACACACACACACACACAGCTCAGTGACTCAATGCAAAGCCTATACTAGCACATGCACCCCCCACACACACACACCTCACTGTGACTCAATGCACAGCCTATACCAGCATGCACACACACACACACAGCTGTGACTCAGTGCACAGTCTATACCAGCACATGCACACACACGCATGCACGGCTCAGTGTGATTCAGTGCACCATCCATACCAGCACATACACACATGCACACGCACCTCACTGTGACTCAATTCTCAGACTATACCAGCACACACACACACGGCACACTGTGACTCAATGCTCAGCCTATACCAGAACACAGACACACACAAACACGCACTCATACATGGTTCACTGTGACTCAGTGAACCACCGATACCAAGACAAACACACACACAAACACACACGGCTAACTGTGACTCAGTGCCCAGTCTATACCGGAACACAAATACACACACACACATACATAGCTCACAGACTCAATGCACAGCCTGTACTACCACAAACAGCAGGCTCACTGTGACTCAGTGCACAGCCTGTACCAGCACAGACACACACACATGGCTCTCTGTGACTCAATGCACTGCCTATAGCAGCACACAAACACACACACGGACATACATGGCTCAGTGCAACACAATGCAGTCCATACCAGTACACACACAAGCCTCACTGTGACAATGCACGGCGTATACCTGCACACACACACACACACAGCTCACTGTGACTCAACGAACGCCCTGTAGCACCACACAAACACACATACAGGCCTCAGTGACTCAATGCAAAGCCCCTACCGGCACACACACACACACCTAAGTGTGACGCAATGCTCAGCCTATACTTGCGCACACAAACACACACATCTTAAGGTAACTCATGCACATTCCACACCATGAAATACAAAATACAAACACACACACATTCACGGCTCACTCTGACTCAATGCACTGTCCATACGAGCACATACACACACAGCACACACCTCACTGTGACTCAATGATCTGATTATATGAGCACACTCATACACACACACACACACAAACACCCCTCACTGTGACTCACTGCACAACCTATACCAGCGTGGACACACACAAACACACATGCTCACTGTGACTAAATGCACAGTCTATACGAGCACACACACACACAACTCATTGTGACCCAACGCACACTCTATACCAGCACACACACATAACTCACTGTGACACAGTGCACAGGCTATATCAGCACACAGACACACACACACAAGGCTCACTGTGACTCAGTGCACTGTGTGTCGCACCACACACACAAACACACACATACACCTCAGTGAGTCAATGCAAAGCCCATACCAGCACACTCATACACACAGACACACACACACACACCTTACTTTGTTTCAATGGTCAGCCTATACCAACACACATATACACACCATACTGTGACTCAGTGCACTCTCTGAACCATCACAAAGACACACACACACGCACGGCTCATTGTGACTGAATGCAGCGTCCATACCAGCAAATACACACCACCCATCTGTGACTCAGTGCTCAGACTATTCCAGCCCCCCCCAACACGTCTCATTGTGACTCAACGCACGGCAAATACCAGTCCACACACACAGACACACACATACACAAACACACGGCTCACTGTGACTCAATGCACACTTTGTATCAACACACACACATACACACCTCCGTGACTCAATGCTCAGCCTGTATCATCACACACACACATGCATACACAAACACACATACACACACAAGGTTCACTGTGATACAGTGCACAGCCTATAGCAGGACACACACACAGACACACGTCACTGTGACTCAAAGCACAGCCTATACCAGCACATACACACGAAAACACACTTTACTGTGACTCAATGCACAGCCTAATGCAGCACACACACACACACACACACACACCGCTCACTGTGACACAATGCACCACCTATACCAGCATGCAAACATGGCTCACTGTGACTCAGTGCACCATCCTTACCTACACACACACACACACGGCTCACTGTGACTCAATGCACAGTTTGTATCAACACACACACATACACACCTCCGTGACTCAATGCTTAGCCTGTATCATCACACACACATGCATACACAAACACACATACACACACAAGGTTCACTGTGATACAATGCACAGCCTATAGCAGGACACACACACAGACACTCCTCACTGTGACTCAGTGCTCAGAATGTAATAGCCCCCCACACACACACACATACACCTCACTGACTCAATGCAAAGCCCATACGAGCACACATGCACACATACACACACCTGATTCAATGCTCCACCCATACCAGTGCACACACACACACCCCGAACTGTGATTCAATGCTCAGCCTATACCAACACACACACATACACACATACACACACACCTCATTGTGACTCAATGCACAGCCTATAGCAGCACACACACACACACACATGCTGACTGAGAGTCAATGCACAGTATATACGAGCACACACACACACAACTCATTGTGCCTCAATGTATAGTCAATACCAGCACACACACAGACACACATAACTCACTGTGACTCAGTTCACAGCCTATATCACCACTCAGACACACACACGCAAGGCTCCCTGTGACTCAACGCACAGTCTGTAGCACCACACACACACACACATACACCTCAGTGACTCAATGCAAAGCCCATACCAGCACACACACACACACACACACGCTGACTGTGACTCAATGCAAAGTCTATACGAGCACACATACACACAACTCATTGTGACTCAATGCACAGCCAATACCAGTACACACACAGACACACATAACTCACTGTGACTCAGTTCACAGCCTATATCTCCACTCAGACACACACACGCAAGGCTCCCTGTGACTCAATGCACAGTCTGTAGCACCACACACACACACACACACATACACCTCAGTGACTCAGTGCAGTCCCATACCAGCACACACACACACACATGCTGACTGTGACTCAATGCACAGTGTATACGAGCACACACACACAACTCATTGTGACTCAGTGCACAGTCAATACCAGCACACACAGACACACATAACTCACTGTGACTCAGTGCACAGTCTGTAGCCCGCCCACACACACATCAGGGACTCAATGAAAAGCCCATACCGGCGCGCACACACACACACACATACACACCTAAACGTGATTCAATGCTCAGCCTCTACCAGCACACACACAAACACACACACACACACACGCATGGCTCCTTGTGGTTCAATGTACATTTCATACCAGCACAGATACACACAACACATCTCACTGTAACTCAATGCTCAGACTGTACTACCAACACACACAACACACACACACGGCGCACTATGACTCAAAGCTCAGGCTCTACCAGAACACACACACACACACAAACACGCACTCATACATGGCTCACTGTGACTCAATGAACCAGTTATGCCATCACACACACACACACACAAACACACGGCTCACTGTGACTCAGTGCACAGCGTACACCTTTCCCGACTCCCACACACATGGCTCACTGTGACTCAATGCCCAGCTTATATCATTACACACACACACATACACACGTGGCTCACTGTGACTCAGTGCACTGCCTAAAGCAGCACAGAAACACGCACATGGACATACATGGCTCACTGTGACACAATGCACAGCCCAAACCAGTACACACACAAACCTCACTGTGACTGAATGCACAGCGTATACTGCACACACATACACAAACACAGAGCTCACTGTGACGCAATGCACAGCCTATACCAGTACACACGCATACACACGTCTCAATTTGACTCAATGAACAGCCTATAGCACCACACAGACACACATACAGGCTTCAGTGACTCAATGCAAAGCCCATTACCGACACACACACACACACACACACCTAAATGTGACTCAGTGCTCAGCCTGTACCAGCACACACAAACACACTCACCTTACAGTAACTCACGCACATTCCACACCATGAAATACAAACACACACACACAGAGATATGCACAGCTCAATGAGACTCAATGCGCTGTCCATAATAGCAAATACACGCACACAGCACACCTCACTGTGACTCAATGATCTGATTATACCAGCACACTCACACACACACACACACACAAACACATGGCTCACTGTGACTCAGTGCACCGTATGCCTGCCCCCAGTCCCAGACACACATGGCTCACTGTGAATGAATGCACAGCCTATATCTTCACAACACATACACATACACACACACACACACAGACACACACACACACCCCTCAGGGACTCAATGCAAAGCCCATACCAGCACACACACACATATACACACACTGAACTGTGACTCAATGCTCAGATTATACCAGCACAGACACAGAAACACATGACTCACTGTAACTCAGTGCAGAGCATATACCAGCCCCCCCCCACGGCTCACTGTGACTCAATGCACAGCCTATAGCAGCACACACACACACGCTCACTGTGACTCAATGCACAGTCAATACCAGCACACACACACACATAACTCACTGTGACTCAGTTCACAGCCTATATCAGCACTCACACACACACACACACATGCTGAGAGTCAATGCACAGTGTATACAAGCACACACACACAACTCATTGTGCCTCAATGCACAATGACTCAATGCACTGTGACTCAATGCACAGTCCGTAGCCCCCACACACACAACTCAGTGACTCAATGCAAAGCCCATTCCAGCGCACACAGACACACATAAACACACACACACCTAACTGTGATTCAATGCTCAGCCTCTACCAGCACACACACACACACAAACCCACACACACACACACATACCACATCTCACTGTAACTCAATGCTCAGACTGTACTACCCACACACACAACATACACACACACGGTGCACTGTGACTGAATGCTCAGCCTATAGCAGCACACACACACACATGCTCCCTATGACTCAATGCAGTCTATACGAGCACACACACACACAAATCATTGTGACTCCATGCACAGTCAATACCAGCACACACAGACACACATAACTCATTGTGACTCAGTTCACAGCCGATATCAGCACTCAAACACACACAAGGCTCACTGTGACTCAATGCACAGTCTGTAGCACCACACAAAAACACACACACATACTCACTGTGACTCAATGCAGAGTCTATACCAGCACACACACACACACACAAAACTCATTGTGACTCCATGCACAGTCAATACCAGCACACACACACTCACATACAAAGCTCACTGTGACTCATTGCACAGCCTATAGCAGTACACACACACACGTCTCAATTTGACTCAATGAACAGTGTGTAGCACCACACAAACACACATACAGGCCTCAGTGACTCTGCAAAGCCCATACCAGCACACACACACACACAAGTGTGACTGAGTGCTCAGCCTGTACCAGCACACACACACACACCTTACAGTAACTCATGCACATTCCACAACATGAACTACAAACACACACACACATGCACCACTCACTGTGACTCAATGCTCAGACTCTACCAGCCACCCCCACCACACACACACATAACCACGACGCACTGTGACTCAATGCTCTGCCTATACCAGCAATACAGAAACACACACAGACACCTCAGTGACTCAATGCAAAGCCCATACCAGCACACTCACACACACACAAACACACGGCTCACTGTGACAGAATGCACAGCTTATGTCTTCACACACACAACCTGATTCAATGCTCAGCCTCTACCAGCACACACACACACACACGCATGGCTCATTGTGACTCAATGTACATTTTATACCAGCACAAACACACACACACCTCACTGTAACTCAATGCTCAGACTGTACTACCCCCACACACAACATACACACACACGGTGCACAGTGACTCAATGCTCAGCCTATACCAGAACACACACACACACACACAAACAGGCACTCATACATGGCTCACTGTGACTCAGTGAACCACCTATACCATCACACACACATGCGGCTCAATGTGACTCAAAGCCTATAGCAGCACACGCACACACTCACAAACACCCCTCTGTGACTCACTGCACAGCCTATACCAGCGCTCACACACACACACACACAGAGCTGTGAATCAATGCACAGTCTATGGTAGCACACATACACAAGCACACACACAGCTCAGTGACTCAATGCAAAGCCTATACTAGCACATGCACCCCCCCACACACACACCTCACTGTGACTCAATGCACAGCCTATACCAGCATGCACACACACACACACAGCTGTGACTCAGTGCACAGTCTATACCAGCACATGCACACACACGCATGCACGGCTCAGTGTGATTCAGTGCACCATCCATACCAGCACATACACACATGCACACGCACCTCACTGTGACTCAATTCTCAGACTATACCAGCACACACACACACGGCACACTGTGACTCAATGCTCAGCCTATACCAGAACACAGACACACACAAACACGCACTCATACATGGTTCACTGTGACTCAGTGAACCACCGATACCAAGACAAACACACACACAAACACACACGGCTAACTGTGACTCAGTGCCCAGTCTATACCGGAACACAAATACACACACACACATACATAGCTCACAGACTCAATGCACAGCCTGTACTACCACAAACAGCAGGCTCACTGTGACTCAGTGCACAGCCTGTACCAGCACAGACACACACACATGGCTCTCTGTGACTCAATGCACTGCCTATAGCAGCACACAAACACACACACGGACATACATGGCTCAGTGCGACACAATGCAGTCCATACTAGTACACACACAAGCCTCACTGTGACTGAATGCACGGCGTATACCTGCACACACACACACACACAGCTCATTGTGACTCAACGAACGCCCTGTAGCACCACACAAACACACATACAGGCCTCAGTGACTCAATGCAAAGCCCCTACCGGCACACACACACACACCTAAGTGTGACTCAATGCTCAGCCTATACCTGCGCACACAAACACACACATCTTAAGGTAACTCATGCACATTCCACACCATGAAATACAAAATACAAACACACACACATTCACGGCTCACTCTGACTCAATGCACTGTCCATACGAGCACACACACACAACTCATTGTGACCCAACGCACACTCTATACCAGCACACACACATAACTCACTGTGACACAGTGCACAGGCTATATCAGCACACAGACACACACACACAAGGCTCACTGTGACTCAGTGCACTGTGTGTAGCACCACACACACAAACACACAAACACACACATACACCTCAGTGAGTCAATGCAAAGCCCATACCAGCACACTCATACACACAGACACACACACACACCTTACTGTGTTTCAATGGTCAGCCTATACCAACACACATATACACACCATACTGTGACTCAGTGCACTCTCTGAACCATCACAAAGACACACACACACGCACGGCTCATTGTGACTGAATGCAGCGTCCATACCAGCAAATACACACCACCCATCTGTGACTCAGTGCTCAGACTATTCCAGCCCCCCCAACACGTCCCATTGTGACTCAACGCCTGGCAAATACCAGTCCACACACACAGACACACACATACACAAACACACGGCTCACTGTGACTCAATGCACACTTTGTATCAACACACACACATACACACCTCCGTGACTCAATGCTCAGCCTGTATCATCACACACACACATGCATACACAAACACACATACACACACAAGGTTCACTGTGATACAATGCACAGCCTATAGCAGGACACACACACAGACACTCCTCACTGTGACTCAGTGCTCAGACTGTAATAGCCCCCCACACACACACATACACCTCACTGACTCAATGCAAAGCCCATACGAGCACACATGCACACATACACACACCTGATTCAATGCTCCACCCATACCAGTGCACACACACACACCCCAAACTGTGATTCAATGCTCAGCCTATACCAACACACACACACATACACACATACACACACACCTCATTGTGACTCAATGCACAGCCTATAGCAGCACACACACACATGCTGACTGAGAGTCAATGCACAGTATATACGAGCACACACACACACAACTCATTGTGCCTCAATGTATAGTCAATACCAGCACACACACAGACACACATAACTCACTGTGACTCAGTTCACAGCCTATATCAGCACTCAGAAACACACACGGAAGGCTCACAGTGACCCAATACACAGTCTGTATCACCCCAGAAACACACAGACACACACACACACACACATACCCCTCAGTGACTCAATACAAAGCCATTACCAGCACACACACACACACACACACCTGTGATTCAGTGCTCAGCCTAAACCAGCAGACACATATACACACACACACACACCTTACTGTGACTCAGTGCACCCCCTAGACCACTACGTACACACACACACACACACACACACACGGCTAATTGTGACTCAATGGAGAGTCCATCCCAGCACATACACACATGCAACACACCTCACAGTGAATCAATGCTCAGACTATACTAGCCCACACCCCCACACACAACACACCTCACTGTGACTCAATACTCAGACTATACTAGCCCACACCCACACACACCCACATACACCTCACTGACTCAATGCACAGCCCATACGAGGACACATGCACACATACACACACCTAACTGATTCAATGCTCCGCCCATACCAGTGTACACACACACATACCCCTAACTGTGATTCAATGCTCAGCCTATACCAACACACACACATACACACACACCTCATTGTGACTCAATACACATCCTATAGCAGCACACACACACACACATGCTGACTGTGACTCAATGTGCAGTCTATACAAGCACGCACACAAACAACTCATTGTGACTGAGTGCACAGTCAATACCAGCACACACACAGACACACATAACTCACTGTGACTCGGTTCACAGCCTATATCACCACTCAGACACACACACGCAAGGCTCACTGTGACTCAATGCACAGTCTGTAGCACCACACACACAGACACATACACCTCAGTGACTCAATGCAAAGCCCATACCAGCACACACACACACACACACGCTGTGACTCAATGCAAAGTCTATACGAGCACACATACAACTCATTGTGACTCAATGCACAGTCAATACCAGCACACACACAGACACACATAACTCACTGTGACTCAGTTCACAGCCTATATCACCACTCAGACACACACGCAAGGCTCACTGTGACTCAATGCACAGTCTGTAGCACCACACAAAAACACACACACATACTCACTATGACTCAATGCACAGTCTATACCAGCACACACACACACACACACATAACTCACTGTGACTCAGTGCACAGGCTATATCATCACACAGACACACACACACAAGGCTGTGACCTAGTGAATAGTCTGTAGCACCACACACACACTGACACATACACCTCAGTGACTCAATGCAAAGCCCATACCAGCACACACAAACACATACACACACCTGTGATTCAATGCTCAGCCTAAACCAGCACACACATACACACACACACAGCTGTGACTCAATGCACACCCTAGACCACTACGTACACACACACACGCGGCTAATTGTGGCTCAAGAGAGTCCATACCAGCACATACACACACACAACACACCTCACTGTGACTCAATGCTCAGACTATACTAGCCCCCCCACACACATACACCTCAGTGACTCAATGCAAAGCCCATACGAGCACACGTGCACACATACACACACTTAATTGATTCAGTGCTCCACCCATACCAGTGCAGACACACCCGTGATTCAATGCTCAGCCTATACCAGCACACACACACACACCTCATTGACTCAATGCACAGCCTACAGCAGTACACACACACACATGCTGTGACTCAATGCACAGTCTATACGAGCACACACACAGACACACGTAACTCACTGTGACTTAGTTCACAGCCTATATCAGCACTCAGATGTACACACGCAAGGCTCACAGTGACTCAATGCACAGTCTGTAGCACCACACACACACAGACACACACACCTCAGTGAGTCAATACAAAGCCCATAGCAGCACACACACTCCCACACCTGTGACTCAATGCTAAGCCTATAGCAGCACACATATACACACCATACTGTGACTCAGTGCACACTCTACACCATCACAAAGACACACACACACTCACGGCTCATTGTGACTGAATGCACCGTCCATACCAGCACATACACACACACAACACATCTGTCAGTCAATGCTCAGACTGTACAACCCACACACACAACACACGGTGCACTGTGACTCAATGCTCAGCCTATGCCAGAACACACACACACACACAAACAAACACACACTCATACATGGCTCACTGTGACTTAGTGAACCACCTATACCATCACACACACACACACACACACACACAGAGACACCTCAGTGACTCAATGGAGAGCCCATACCAGCCCCCCCCACACACCTGTGATTCAGTGTGCAGCCTCTACCAGCACACACACACCATACTGTGACTCAACGCACACTCTACACCACCACATACACACACACACATACACACACATACGCATGCCTCTTTGTGACTCAATGTGCTGTCCATACCAGCACATATACACACACACAACACACCTCACTGTGACTCTATGCTGAGACCATAGTAGCCCCCCCCCCCACACACACACGGCACACTGTGACTCAATTCTAAGCCTATACCAGCACATACAGAAACACACACACACCCCAGTGACTCAATGCAAAGTCCATACCAGCATACATACACACATATACGCAGCTAAGTGTGACTCGGTGCTCAGCCTGTACCAGCACACACACAGACACACACGCCACCCACACGGCTCTGTGACTCATTGCGGAGCCCGTACCAGCATAAAATCACGGCTCACTTATCACTCAATGCTTAGTCTGTAGCAGCACACACACACACACACACACACACACAAACACCTCACTGTGACTCAATGCAAAGCCCATACAGGCACACACACACACACCTGAGTCAATGCAGTCTTTACCAACACACACACACACACACACCTGTGAGTCAATGCAGTCTTTACCAACACACACACACACACACGCATGGCTCAATGTGACTCAACGCACAGCCTATACCATCACATACACACACGAAGACACACAGGCACGGCTCACTGTTAATCAATGCACAGTCCATACCAACACATACACACACACACAGGCACCTTACTGTAACTAAATTCACATTGTATACCAGCACAGACACACAGAAACATGCATTCACACATGGCTCACTGTGAATCAATGAACCGTCTACACCATCACACACATACAGACACACACACACACACGGCTCACTGTGACTCAATGCACTGCCGAAAGCAGCACACAAACACACAGAGACATACATGGCTCACTGTGACACAATGTAGTCCATACGAGTACACACACAAGCCTCACTGTGACTGAATGCACGGCGTATACCTGCACATACACACACAGCTCACTGTGACTCAATGCACATTCTATACCATCACACACACACTCACATACAAAGCTCACTGTGACTCATTGCACAGCCTATAGCAGTACACACACACACACACACGTCTCAATTTGACTCAATGAACAGTCTGTAGCACCACACAAACACACATACAGGCCTCAGTGCCTCTGCAAAGCCCATACCAGCACACACACACACACAAGTGTGACTGAGTGCTCAGCCTGTACCAGCACACACACACACACCTTACAGTAACTCATGCACATTCCACAACATGAACTACAAACACACACACACATGCACCACTCACTGTGACTCAATGCTCAGACTCTACCAGCCACCCCCCACCACACACACACATAACCACGATGCACTGTGACTCAATGCTCTGCCTATACCAGCAATACAGAAACACACACAGACACCTCAGTGACTCAATGCAAAGCCCATACCAGCACACTCACACACACACAAACACACGGCTCACTGTGACAGAATGCACAGCTTATGTCTTCACACACACAACCTGATTCAATGCTCAGCCTCTACCAGCACACACACACACACACGCATGGCTCATTGTGACTCAATGTACATTTTATACCAGCACAAACACACACACACCTCACTGTAACTCAATGCTCAGACTGTACTACCCACACACACAACATACACACACACGGTGCACAGTGACTCAATGCTCAGCCTATACCAGAACACACACACACACACACAAACAGGCACTCATACATGGCTCACTGTGACTCAGTGAACCACCTATACCATCACACACACATGCGGCTCAATGTGACTCAAAGCCTATAGCAGCACACGCACACACTCACAAACACCCCTCTGTGACTCACTGCACAGCCTATACCAGCGCTCACACACACACACACACAGAGCTGTGAATCAATGCACAGTCTATGGTAGCACACATACACAAGCACACACACAGCTCAGTGACTCAATGCAAAGCCTATACTAGCACATGCACCCCCCCACACACACACCTCACTGTGACTCAATGCACAGCCTATACCAGCATGCACACACACACACACAGCTGTGACTCAGTGCACAGTCTATACCAGCACATGCACACACACGCATGCACGGCTCAGTGTGATTCAGTGCACCATCCATACCAGCACATACACACATGCACACGCACCTCACTGTGACTCAATTCTCAGACTATACCAGCACACACACACACGGCACACTGTGACTCAATGCTCAGCCTATACCAGAACACAGACACACACAAACACGCACTCATACATGGTTCACTGTGACTCAGTGAACCACCGATACCAAGACAAACACACACACAAACACACACGGCTAACTGTGACTCAGTGCCCAGTCTATACCGGAACACAAATACACACACACACATACATAGCTCACAGACTCAATGCACAGCCTGTACTACCACAAACAGCAGGCTCACTGTGACTCAGTGCACAGCCTGTACCAGCACAGACACACACACATGGCTCTCTGTGACTCAATGCACTGCCTATAGCAGCACACAAACACACACACGGACATACATGGCTCAGTGCAACACAATGCAGTCCATACCAGTACACACACAAGCCTCACTGTGACAATGCACGGCGTATACCTGCACACACACACACACACAGCTCACTGTGACTCAACGAACGCCCTGTAGCACCACACAAACACACATACAGGCCTCAGTGACTCAATGCAAAGCCCCTACCGGCACACACACACACACCTAAGTGTGACTCAATGCTCAGCCTATACCTGCGCACACAAACACACACATCTTAAGGTAACTCATGCACATTCCACACCATGAAATACAAAATACAAACACACACACATTCACGGCTCACTCTGACTCAATGCACTGTCCATACGAGCACATACACACACAGCACACACCTCACTGTGACTCAATGATCTGATTATATGAGCACACTCATACACACACACACACACACAAACACCCCTCACTGTGACTCACTGCACAACCTATACCAGCGTGGACACACACAAACACACATGCTCACTGTGACTAAATGCACAGTCTATACGAGCACACACACACACAACTCATTGTGACCCAACGCACACTCTATACCAGCACACACACATAACTCACTGTGACACAGTGCACAGGCTATATCAGCACACAGACACACACACACAAGGCTCACTGTGACTCAGTGCACTGTGTGTCGCACCACACACACAAACACACACATACACCTCAGTGAGTCAATGCAAAGCCCATACCAGCACACTCATACACACAGACACACACACACACACCTTACTTTGTTTCAATGGTCAGCCTATACCAACACACATATACACACCATACTGTGACTCAGTGCACTCTCTGAACCATCACAAAGACACACACACACGCACGGCTCATTGTGACTGAATGCAGCGTCCATACCAGCAAATACACACCACCCATCTGTGACTCAGTGCTCAGACTATTCCAGCCCCCCCCAACACGTCTCATTGTGACTCAACGCACGGCAAATACCAGTCCACACACACAGACACACACATACACAAACACACGGCTCACTGTGACTCAATGCACACTTTGTATCAACACACACACATACACACCTCCGTGACTCAATGCTCAGCCTGTATCATCACACACACACATGCATACACAAACACACATACACACACAAGGTTCACTGTGATACAGTGCACAGCCTATAGCAGGACACACACACAGACACACGTCACTGTGACTCAAAGCACAGCCTATACCAGCACATACACACGAAAACACACTTTACTGTGACTCAATGCACAGCCTAATGCAGCACACACACACACACACACACACACCGCTCACTGTGACACAGTGCACCACCTATACCAGCATGCAAACATGGCTCACTGTGACTCAGTGCACCATCCTTACCTACACACACACACACACGGCTCACTGTGACTCAATGCACAGTTTGTATCAACACACACACATACACACCTCCGTGACTCAATGCTTAGCCTGTATCATCACACACACACATGCATACACAAACACACATACACACACAAGGTTCACTGTGATACAATGCACAGCCTATAGCAGGACACACACACAGACACTCCTCACTGTGACTCAGTGCTCAGAATGTAATAGCCCCCCCCCACACACATACACCTCACTGACTCAATGCAAAGCCCATACGAGCACACATGCACACATACACACACCTGATTCAATGCTCCACCCATACCAGTGCACACACACACACCCCGAACTGTGATTCAATGCTCAGCCTATACCAACACACACACATACACACATACACACACACCTCATTGTGACTCAATGCACAGCCTATAGCAGCACACACACACACACATGCTGACTGAGAGTCAATGCACAGTATATACGAGCACACACACACACAACTCATTGTGCCTCAATGTATAGTCAATACCAGCACACACACAGACACACATAACTCACTGTGACTCAGTTCACAGCCTATATCACCACTCAGACACACACACGCAAGGCTCCCTGTGACTCAACGCACAGTCTGTAGCACCACACACACACACACATACACCTCAGTGACTCAATGCAAAGCCCATACCAGCACACACACACACACACACACGCTGACTGTGACTCAATGCAAAGTCTATACGAGCACACATACACACAACTCATTGTGACTCAATGCACAGCCAATACCAGTACACACACAGACACACATAACTCACTGTGACTCAGTTCACAGCCTATATCTCCACTCAGACACACACACGCAAGGCTCCCTGTGACTCAATGCACAGTCTGTAGCACCACACACACACACACACACATACACCTCAGTGACTCAGTGCAGTCCCATACCAGCACACACACACACACATGCTGACTGTGACTCAATGCACAGTGTATACGAGCACACACACACAACTCATTGTGACTCAGTGCACAGTCAATACCAGCACACACAGACACACATAACTCACTGTGACTCAGTGCACAGTCTGTAGCCCGCCCACACACACATCAGGGACTCAATGAAAAGCCCATACCGGCGCGCACACACACACACACATACACACCTAAACGTGATTCAATGCTCAGCCTCTACCAGCACACACACAAACACACACACACACACACGCATGGCTCCTTGTGGTTCAATGTACATTTCATACCAGCACAGATACACACAACACATCTCACTGTAACTCAATGCTCAGACTGTACTACCAACACACACAACACACACACACGGCGCACTATGACTCAAAGCTCAGGCTCTACCAGAACACACACACACACACAAACACGCACTCATACATGGCTCACTGTGACTCAATGAACCAGTTATGCCATCACACACACACACACACAAACACACGGCTCACTGTGACTCAGTGCACAGTGTACACCTTTCCCGACTCCCACACACATGGCTCACTGTGACTCAATGCCCAGCTTATATCATTACACACACACACATACACACGTGGCTCACTGTGACTCAGTGCACTGCCTAAAGCAGCACAGAAACACGCACATGGACATACATGGCTCACTGTGACACAATGCACAGCCCAAACCAGTACACACACAAACCTCACTGTGACTGAATGCACAGCGTATACTGCACACACATACACAAACACAGAGCTCACTGTGACGCAATGCACAGCCTATACCAGTACACACGCATACACACGTCTCAATTTGACTCAATGAACAGCCTATAGCACCACACAGACACACATACAGGCTTCAGTGACTCAATGCAAAGCCCATTACCGACACACACACACACACACACACCTAAATGTGACTCAGTGCTCAGCCTGTACCAGCACACACAAACACACTCACCTTACAGTAACTCACGCACATTCCACACCATGAAATACAAACACACACACACAGAGATATGCACAGCTCAATGAGACTCAATGCGCTGTCCATAATAGCAAATACACGCACACAGCACACCTCACTGTGACTCAATGATCTGATTATACCAGCACACTCACACACACACACACACACAAACACATGGCTCACTGTGACTCAGTGCACCGTATGCCTGCCCCCAGTCCCAGACACACATAGCTCACTGTGAATGAATGCACAGCCTATATCTTCACAACACATACACATACACACACACACACACACACACACACACCCCTCAGGGACTCAATGCAAAGCCCATACCAGCACACACACACATATACACACACTGAACTGTGACTCAATGCTCAGATTATACCAGCACAGACACAGAAACACATGACTCACTGTAACTCAGTGCAGAGCATATACCAGCCTCCCCCCACGGCTCACTGTGACTCAATGCACAGCCTATAGCAGCACACACACACACGCTCACTGTGACTCAATGCACAGTCAATACCAGCACACACACACACATAACTCACTGTGACTCAGTTCACAGCCTATATCAGCACTCACACACACACACACACATGCTGAGAGTCAATGCACAGTGTATACAAGCACACACACACAACTCATTGTGCCTCAATGCACAATGACTCAATGCACTGTGACTCAATGCACAGTCCGTAGCCCCCACACACACAACTCAGTGACTCAATGCAAAGCCCATTCCAGCGCACACAGACACACATAAACACACACACACCTAACTGTGATTCAATGCTCAGCCTCTACCAGCACACACACACACACAAACCCACACACACACACACATACCACATCTCACTGTAACTCAATGCTCAGACTGTACTACCCACACACACAACATACACACACACGGTGCACTGTGACTGAATGCTCAGCCTATAGCAGCACACACACACACATGCTCCCTATGACTCAATGCAGTCTATACGAGCGCACACACACACAAATCATTGTGACTCCATGCACAGTCAATACCAGCACACACAGACACACATAACTCATTGTGACTCAGTTCACAGCCGATATCAGCACTCAAACACACACAAGGCTCACTGTGACTCAATGCACAGTCTGTAGCACCACACAAAAACACACACACATACTCACTGTGACTCAATGCAGAGTCTATACCAGCACACACACACACACAAAACTCATTGTGACTCCATGCACAGTCAATACCAGCACACACACACTCACATACAAAGCTCACTGTGACTCATTGCACAGCCTATAGCAGTACACACACACACGTCTCAATTTGACTCAATGAACAGTGTGTAGCACCACACAAACACACATACAGGCCTCAGTGACTCTGCAAAGCCCATACCAGCACACACACACACACAAGTGTGACTGAGTGCTCAGCCTGTACCAGCACACACACACACACCTTACAGTAACTCATGCACATTCCACAACATGAACTACAAACACACACACACATGCACCACTCACTGTGACTCAATGCTCAGACTCTACCAGCCACCCCCACCACACACACACATAACCACGACGCACTGTGACTCAATGCTCTGCCTATACCAGCAATACAGAAACACACACAGACACGTCAGTGACTCAATGCAAAGCCCATACCAGCACACTCACACACACACAAACACACGGCTCACTGTGACAGAATGCACAGCTTATGTCTTCACACACACAACCTGATTCAATGCTCAGCCTCTACCAGCACACACACACACACACGCATGGCTCATTGTGACTCAATGTACATTTTATACCAGCACAAACACACACACACCTCACTGTAACTCAATGCTCAGACTGTACTACCCACACACACAACATACACACACACGGTGCACAGTGACTCAATGCTCAGCCTATACCAGAACACACGCACACACACACAAACAGGCACTCATACATGGCTCACTGTGACTCAGTGAACCACCTATACCATCACACACACATGCGGCTCAATGTGACTCAAAGCCTATAGCAGCACACGCACACACTCACAAACACCCCTCTGTGACTCACTGCACAGCCTATACCAGCGCTCACACACACACACACACAGAGCTGTGAATCAATGCACAGTCTATGGTAGCACATACACACACACACACACAGCTCAGTGACTCAATGCAAAGCCTATACTAGCACATGCACCCCCCCACACACACACCTCACTGTGACTCAATGCACAGCCTATACCAGCATGCACACACACACACAGCTGTGACTCAGTGCACAGTCTATACCAGCACATGCACACACACGCATGCACGGCTCAGTGTGATTCAGTGCACCATCCATACCAGCACATACACACATGCACATGCACCTCACTGTGACTCAATTCTCAGACTATACCAGCACACACACACACGGCACACTGTGACTCAATGCTCAGCCTATACCAGAACACAGACACACACAAACACGCACTCATACATGGTTCACTGTGACTCAGTGAACCACCGATACCAAGACAAACACACACACAAACACACACGGCTAACTGTGACTCAGTGCCCAGTCTATACCGGAACACAAATACACACACACACATACATAGCTCACAGACTCAATGCACAGCCTGTACTACCACAAACAGCAGGCTCACTGTGACTCAGTGCACAGCCTGTACCAGCACAGACACACACACATGGCTCTCTGTGACTCAATGCACTGCCTATAGCAGCACACAAACACACACACGGACATACATGGCTCAGTGCGACACAATGCAGTCCATACCAGTACACACACAAGCCTCACTGTGACTGAATGCACGGCGTATACCTGCACACACACACACACACAGCTCACTGTGACTCAACGAACGCCCTGTAGCACCACACAAACACACATACAGGCCTCAGTGACTCAATGCAAAGCCCCTACCGGCACACACACACACACCTAAGTGTGACTCAATGCTCAGCCTATACCTGCGCACACAAACACACACATCTTAAGGTAACTCATGCACATTCCACACCATGAAATACAAAATACAAACACACACACATTCACGGCTCACTCTGACTCAATGCACTGTCCATACGAGCACACACACACAACTCATTGTGACCCAACGCACACTCTATACCAGCACACACACATAACTCACTGTGACACAGTGCACAGGCTATATCAGCACACAGACACACACACACAAGGCTCACTGTGACTCAGTGCACTGTGTGTAGCACCACACACACAAACACACAAACACACACATACACCTCAGTGAGTCAATGCAAAGCCCATACCAGCACACTCATACACACAGACACACACACACACCTTACTGTGTTTCAATGGTCAGCCTATACCAACACACATATACACACCATACTGTGACTCAGTGCACTCTCTGAACCATCACAAAGACACACACACACGCACGGCTCATTGTGACTGAATGCAGCGTCCATACCAGCAAATACACACCACCCATCTGTGACTCAGTGCTCAGACTATTCCAGCCCCCCCAACACGTCTCATTGTGACTCAACGCACGGCAAATACCAGTCCACACGCACAGACACACACATACACAAACACACGGCTCACTGTGACTCAATGCACACTTTGTATCAACACACACACATACACACCTCCGTGACTCAATGCTCAGCCTGTATCATCACACACACACATGCATACACAAACACACATACACACACAAGGTTCACTGTGATACAATGCACAGCCTATAGCAGGACACACACACAGACACTCCTCACTGTGACTCAGTGCTCAGACTGTAATAGCCCCCCCCACACACACATACACCTCACTGACTCAATGCAAAGCCCATACGAGCACACATGCACACATACACACACCTGATTCAATGCTCCACCCATACCAGTGCACACACACACACCCCAAACTGTGATTCAATGCTCAGCCTATACCAACACACACACACATACACACATACACACACACCTCATTGTGACTCAATGCACAGCCTATAGCAGCACACACACACACACACATGCTGACTGAGAGTCAATGCACAGTATATACGAGCACACACACACACAACTCATTGTGCCTCAATGTATAGTCAATACCAGCACACACACAGACACACATAACTCACTGTGACTCAGTTCACAGCCTATATCAGCACTCAGAAACACACACGGAAGGCTCACAGTGACCCAATACACAGTCTGTATCACCCCAGAAACACACAGACACACACACACACACACACATACCCCTCAGTGACTCAATACAAAGCCATTACCAGCACACACACACACACACACACACCTGTGATTCAGTGCTCAGCCTAAACCAGCAGACACATATACACACACACACACACCTTACTGTGACTCAGTGCACCCCCTAGACCACTACGTACACACACACACACACACACACACACGGCTAATTGTGACTCAATGGAGAGTCCATCCCAGCACATACACACATGCAACACACCTCACAGTGAATCAATGCTCAGACTATACTAGCCCACACCCCCACACACAACACACCTCACTGTGACTCAATACTCAGACTATACTAGCCCACACCCACACACACCCACATACACCTCACTGACTCAATGCACAGCCCATACGAGGACACATGCACACATACACACACCTAACTGATTCAATGCTCCGCCCATACCAGTGTACACACACACATACCCCTAACTGTGATTCAATGCTCAGCCTATACCAACACACACACATACACACACACCTCATTGTGACTCAATACACATCCTATAGCAGCACACACACACACACATGCTGACTGTGACTCAATGTGCAGTCTATACAAGCACGCACACAAACAACTCATTGTGACTGAGTGCACAGTCAATACCAGCACACACACAGACACACATAACTCACTGTGACTCGGTTCACAGCCTATATCACCACTCAGACACACACACGCAAGGCTCACTGTGACTCAATGCACAGTCTGTAGCACCACACACACAGACACACACACCTCAGTGACTCAATGCAAAGCCCATACCAGCACACACACACACACACACGCTGTGACTCAATGCAACGTCTATACGAGCACACATACAACTCATTGTGACTCAATGCACAGTCAATACCAGCACACACACAGACACACATAACTCACTGTGACTCAGTTCACAGCCTATATCACCACTCAGACACACACGCAAGGCTCACTGTGACTCAATGCACAGTCTGTAGCACCACACAAAAACACACACACATACTCACTATGACTCAATGCACAGTCTATACCAGCACACACACACACACACACATAACTCACTGTGACTCAGTGCACAGGCTATATCATCACACAGACACACACACACAAGGCTGTGACCTAGTGAATAGTCTGTAGCACCACACACACACTGACACATACACCTCAGTGACTCAATGCAAAGCCCATACCAGCACACACAAACACATACACACACCTGTGATTCAATGCTCAGCCTAAACCAGCACACACATACACACACACACAGCTGTGACTCAATGCACACCCTAGACCACTACGTACACACACACACGCGGCTAATTGTGGCTCAAGAGAGTCCATACCAGCACATACACACACACAACACACCTCACTGTGACTCAATGCTCAGACTATACTAGCCCCCCCCACACACATACACCTCAGTGACTCAATGCAAAGCCCATACGAGCACACGTGCACACATACACACACTTAATTGATTCAGTGCTCCACCCATACCAGTGCAGACACACCCGTGATTCAATGCTCAGCCTATACCAGCACACACACACACACCTCATTGACTCAATGCACAGCCTACAGCAGTACACACACACACATGCTGTGACTCAATGCACAGTCTATACGAGCACACACACAGACACACGTAACTCACTGTGACTTAGTTCACAGCCTATATCAGCACTCAGATGTACACACGCAAGGCTCACAGTGACTCAATGCACAGTCTGTAGCACCACACACACACAGACACACACACCTCAGTGAGTCAATACAAAGCCCATAGCAGCACACACACTCCCACACCTGTGACTCAATGCTAAGCCTATAGCAGCACACATATACACACCATACTGTGACTCAGTGCACACTCTACACCATCACAAAGACACACACACACTCACGGCTCATTGTGACTGAATGCACCGTCCATACCAGCACATACACACACACAACACATCTGTCAGTCAATGCTCAGACTGTACAACCCACACACACAACACACGGTGCACTGTGACTCAATGCTCAGCCTATGCCAGAACACACACACACACAAACAAACACACACTCATACATGGCTCACTGTGACTTAGTGAACCACCTATACCATCACACACACACACACACACACACAGAGACACCTCAGTGACTCAATGGAGAGCCCATACCAGCCCCCCCCACACACCTGTGATTCAGTGTGCAGCCTCTACCAGCACACACACACCATACTGTGACTCAACGCACACTCTACACCACCACATACACACACACACATACACACACATACGCATGCCTCTTTGTGACTCAATGTGCTGTCCATACCAGCACATATACACACACACAACACACCTCACTGTGACTCTATGCTGAGACCATAGTAGCCCCCCCCCCACACACACGGCACACTGTGACTCAATTCTAAGCCTATACCAGCACATACAGAAACACACACACACCCCAGTGACTCAATGCAAAGTCCATACCAGCATACATACACACATATACGCAGCTAAGTGTGACTCGGTGCTCAGCCTGTACCAGCACACACACAGACACACACGCCACCCACACGGCTCTGTGACTCATTGCGGAGCCTGTACCAGCATAAAATCACGGCTCACTTATCACTCAATGCTTAGTCTGTAGCAGCACACACACACACACACACACACACACAAACACCTCACTGTGACTCAATGCAAAGCCCATACAGGCACACACACACACACCTGAGTCAATGCAGTCTTTACCAACACACACACACACACACACCTGTGAGTCAATGCAGTCTTTACCAACACACACACACACACACGCATGGCTCAATGTGACTCAACGCACAGCCTATACCATCACATACACACACGAAGACACACAGGCACGGCTCACTGTTAATCAATGCACAGTCCATACCAACACATACACACACACACAGGCACCTTACTGTAACTAAATTCACATTGTATACCAGCACAGACACACAGAAACATGCATTCACACATGGCTCACTGTGAATCAATGAACCGTCTACACCATCACACACATACAGACACACACACACACACGGCTCACTGTGACTCAATGCACTGCCGAAAGCAGCACACAAACACACAGAGACATACATGGCTCACTGTGACACAATGTAGTCCATACGAGTACACACACAAGCCTCACTGTGACTGAATGCACGGCGTATACCTGCACATACACACACAGCTCACTGTGACTCAATGCACATTCTATACCATCACACACACACTCACATACAAAGCTCACTGTGACTCATTGCACAGCCTATAGCAGTACACACACACACACACACGTCTCAATTTGACTCAATGAACAGTCTGTAGCACCACACAAACACACATACAGGCCTCAGTGCCTCTGCAAAGCCCATACCAGCACACACACACACACAAGTGTGACTGAGTGCTCAGCCTGTACCAGCACACACACACACACCTTACAGTAACTCATGCACATTCCACAACATGAACTACAAACACACACACACATGCACCACTCACTGTGACTCAATGCTCAGACTCTACCAGCCACCCCCCACCACACACACACATAACCACGATGCACTGTGACTCAATGCTCTGCCTATACCAGCAATACAGAAACACACACAGACACCTCAGTGACTCAATGCAAAGCCCATACCAGCACACTCACACACACACAAACACACGGCTCACTGTGACAGAATGCACAGCTTATGTCTTCACACACACAACCTGATTCAATGCTCAGCCTCTACCAGCACACACACACACACACGCATGGCTCATTGTGACTCAATGTACATTTTATACCAGCACAAACACACACACACCTCACTGTAACTCAATGCTCAGACTGTACTACCCACACACACAACATACACACACACGGTGCACAGTGACTCAATGCTCAGCCTATACCAGAACACACACACACACACACAAACAGGCACTCATACATGGCTCACTGTGACTCAGTGAACCACCTATACCATCACACACACATGCGGCTCAATGTGACTCAAAGCCTATAGCAGCACACGCACACACTCACAAACACCCCTCTGTGACTCACTGCACAGCCTATACCAGCGCTCACACACACACACACACAGAGCTGTGAATCAATGCACAGTCTATGGTAGCACACATACACACACACACACACAGCTCAGTGACTCAATGCAAAGCCTATACTAGCACATGCACCCCCCCCACACACACACCTCACTGTGACTCAATGCACAGCCTATACCAGCATGCACACACACACACACAGCTGTGACTCAGTGCACAGTCTATACCAGCACATGCACACACACGCATGCACGGCTCAGTGTGATTCAGTGCACCATCCATACCAGCACATACACACATGCACACGCACCTCACTGTGACTCAATTCTCAGACTATACCAGCACACACACACACGGCACACTGTGACTCAATGCTCAGCCTATACCAGAACACAGACACACACAAACACGCACTCATACATGGTTCACTGTGACTCAGTGAACCACCGATACCAAGACAAACACACACACAAACACACACGGCTAACTGTGACTCAGTGCCCAGTCTATACCGGAACACAAATACACACACACACATACATAGCTCACAGACTCAATGCACAGCCTGTACTACCACAAACAGCAGGCTCACTGTGACTCAGTGCACAGCCTGTACCAGCACAGACACACACACATGGCTCTCTGTGACTCAATGCACTGCCTATAGCAGCACACAAACACACACACGGACATACATGGCTCAGTGCAACACAATGCAGTCCATACCAGTACACACACAAGCCTCACTGTGACAATGCACGGCGTATACCTGCACACACACACACACACAGCTCACTGTGACTCAACGAACGCCCTGTAGCACCACACAAACACACATACAGGCCTCAGTGACTCAATGCAAAGCCCCTACCGGCACACACACACACACCTAAGTGTGACGCAATGCTCAGCCTATACTTGCGCACACAAACACACACATCTTAAGGTAACTCATGCACATTCCACACCATGAAATACAAAATACAAACACACACACATTCACGGCTCACTCTGACTCAATGCACTGTCCATACGAGCACATACACACACAGCACACACCTCACTGTGACTCAATGATCTGATTATATGAGCACACTCATACACACACACACACACAAACACCCCTCACTGTGACTCACTGCACAACCTATACCAGCGTGGACACACACAAACACACATGCTCACTGTGACTAAATGCACAGTCTATACGAGCACACACACACACAACTCATTGTGACCCAACGCACACTCTATACCAGCACACACACATAACTCACTGTGACACAGTGCACAGGCTATATCAGCACACAGACACACACACACAAGGCTCACTGTGACTCAGTGCACTGTGTGTCGCACCACACACACAAACACACACATACACCTCAGTGAGTCAATGCAAAGCCCATACCAGCACACTCATACACACAGACACACACACACACACCTTACTTTGTTTCAATGGTCAGCCTATACCAACACACATATACACACCATACTGTGACTCAGTGCACTCTCTGAACCATCACAAAGACACACACACACGCACGGCTCATTGTGACTGAATGCAGCGTCCATACCAGCAAATACACACCACCCATCTGTGACTCAGTGCTCAGACTATTCCAGCCCCCCCCAACACGTCTCATTGTGACTCAACGCACGGCAAATACCAGTCCACACACACAGACACACACATACACAAACACACGGCTCACTGTGACTCAATGCACACTTTGTATCAACACACACACATACACACCTCCGTGACTCAATGCTCAGCCTGTATCATCACACACACACATGCATACACAAACACACATACACACACAAGGTTCACTGTGATACAGTGCACAGCCTATAGCAGGACACACACACAGACACACGTCACTGTGACTCAAAGCACAGCCTATACCAGCACATACACACGAAAACACACTTTACTGTGACTCAATGCACAGCCTAATGCAGCACACACACACACACACACACACACCGCTCACTGTGACACAATGCACCACCTATACCAGCATGCAAACATGGCTCACTGTGACTCAGTGCACCATCCTTACCTACACACACACACACGGCTCACTGTGACTCAATGCACAGTTTGTATCAACACACACACATACACACCTCCGTGACTCAATGCTTAGCCTGTATCATCACACACACACATGCATACACAAACACACATACACACACAAGGTTCACTGTGATACAATGCACAGCCTATAGCAGGACACACACACAGACACTCCTCACTGTGACTCAGTGCTCAGAATGTAATAGCCCCCCACACACACATACACCTCACTGACTCAATGCAAAGCCCATACGAGCACACATGCACACATACACACACCTGATTCAATGCTCCACCCATACCAGTGCACACACACACACCCCGAACTGTGATTCAATGCTCAGCCTATACCAACACACACACATACACACATACACACACACCTCATTGTGACTCAATGCACAGCCTATAGCAGCACACACACACACACATGCTGACTGAGAGTCAATGCACAGTATATACGAGCACACACACACACAACTCATTGTGCCTCAATGTATAGTCAATACCAGCACACACACAGACACACATAACTCACTGTGACTCAGTTCACAGCCTATATCACCACTCAGACACACACGGAAGGCTCACAGTGACTCAATGCACAGTCTGTAGCACCACACACACACACACATACACCTCAGTGACTCAATGCAAAGCCCATACCAGCACACACACACACACACACGCTGACTGTGACTCAATGCAAAGTCTATACGAGCACACATACACACAACTCATTGTGACTCAATGCACAGCCAATACCAGTACACACACAGACACACATAACTCACTGTGACTCAGTTCACAGCCTATATCTCCACTCAGACACACACACGCAAGGCTCCCTGTGACTCAATGCACAGTCTGTAGCACCACACACACACACACACACATACACCTCAGTGACTCAGTGCAGTCCCATACCAGCACACACACACACACATGCTGACTGTGACTCAATGCACAGTGTATACGAGCACACACACACAACTCATTGTGACTCAGTGCACAGTCAATACCAGCACACACAGACACACATAACTCACTGTGACTCAGTGCACAGTCTGTATCCCGCCCACACACACATCAGGGACTCAATGAAAAGCCCATACCGGCGCGCACACACACACACACATACACACCTAAACGTGATTCAATGCTCAGCCTCTACCAGCACACACACAAACACACACACACACACACGCATGGCTCCTTGTGGTTCAATGTACATTTCATACCAGCACAGATACACACAACACATCTCACTGTAACTCAATGCTCAGACTGTACTACCAACACACACAACACACACACACGGCGCACTATGACTCAAAGCTCAGGCTCTACCAGAACACACACACACACACAAACACGCACTCATACATGGCTCACTGTGACTCAATGAACCAGTTATGCCATCACACACACACACACACAAACACACGGCTCACTGTGACTCAGTGCACAGTGTACACCTTTCCCGACTCCCACACACATGGCTCACTGTGACTCAATGCCCAGCTTATATCATTACACACACACACATACACACGTGGCTCACTGTGACTCAGTGCACTGCCTAAAGCAGCACAGAAACACGCACATGGACATACATGGCTCACTGTGACACAATGCACAGCCCAAACCAGTACACACACAAACCTCACTGTGACTGAATGCACAGCGTATACTGCACACACATACACAAACACAGAGCTCACTGTGACGCAATGCACAGCCTATACCAGTACACACGCATACACACGTCTCAATTTGACTCAATGAACAGCCTATAGCACCACACAGACACACATACAGGCTTCAGTGACTCAATGCAAAGCCCATTACCGACACACACACACACACACACACACCTAAATGTGACTCAGTGCTCAGCCTGTACCAGCACACACAAACACACTCACCTTACAGTAACTCACGCACATTCCACACCATGAAATACAAACACACACACACAGAGATATGCACAGCTCAATGAGACTCAATGCGCTGTCCATAATAGCAAATACACGCACACAGCACACCTCACTGTGACTCAATGATCTGATTATACCAGCACACTCACACACACACACACACACAAACACATGGCTCACTGTGACTCAGTGCACCGTATGCCTGCCCCCAGTCCCAGACACACATGGCTCACTGTGAATGAATGCACAGCCTATATCTTCACAACACATACACACACACACACACACACACACACACCCCTCAGGGACTCAATGCAAAGCCCATACCAGCACACACACACATATACACACACTGAACTGTGACTCAATGCTCAGATTATACCAGCACAGACAC
The DNA here is from genome assembly GCF_964341445.2 of Mesoplodon mirus. Lineage (NCBI taxonomy): Eukaryota > Metazoa > Chordata > Mammalia > Artiodactyla > Ziphiidae > Mesoplodon > Mesoplodon mirus. Next base: position 138,195 of record NW_028295345.1, read on the forward strand.
AGAAACACATGACTCACTGTAACTCAGTGCAGAGCATATACCAGCCCCCCCCCCACGGCTCACTGTGACTCAATGCACAGCCTATAGCAGCACACACACACACGCTCACTGTGACTCAATGCACAGTCAATACCAGCACACACACACACATAACTCACTGTGACTCAGTTCACAGCCTATATCAGCACTCACACACACACACACACATGCTGAGAGTCAATGCACAGTGTATACAAGCACACACACACAACTCATTGTGCCTCAATGCACAATGACTCAATGCACTGTGACTCAATGCACAGTCCGTAGCCCCCACACACACAACTCAGTGACTCAATGCAAAGCCCATTCCAGCGCACACAGACACACATAAACACACACACACCTAACTGTGATTCAATGCTCAGCCTCTACCAGCACACACACACACACAAACCCACACCCACACACACATACCACATCTCACTGTAACTCAATGCTCAGACTGTACTACCCACACACACAACACACACGGTGCACTGTGACTGAATGCTCAGCCTATAGCAGCACACACACACACATGCTCCCTATGACTCAATGCAGTCTATACGAGCGCACACACACACAAATCATTGTGACTCCATGCACAGTCAATACCAGCACACACAGACACACATAACTCATTGTGACTCAGTTCACAGCCGATATCAGCACTCAAACACACACAAGGCTCACTGTGACTCAATGCACAGTCTGTAGCACCACACAAAAACACACACACATACTCACTGTGACTCAATGCAGAGTCTATACCAGCACACACACACACACAAAACTCATTGTGACTCCATGCACAGTCAATACCAGCACACACACACTCACATACAAAGCTCACTGTGACTCATTGCACAGCCTATAGCAGTACACACACACACGTCTCAATTTGACTCAATGAACAGTGTGTAGCACCACACAAACACACATACAGGCCTCAGTGACTCTGCAAAGCCCATACCAGCACACACACACACACAAGTGTGACTGAGTGCTCAGCCTGTACCAGCACACACACACACACCTTACAGTAACTCATGCACATTCCACAACATGAACTACAAACACACACACACATGCACCACTCACTGTGACTCAATGCTCAGACTCTACCAGCCACCCCCACCACACACACACATAACCACGACGCACTGTGACTCAATGCTCTGCCTATACCAGCAATACAGAAACACACACAGACACGTCAGTGACTCAATGCAAAGCCCATACCAGCACACTCACACACACACAAACACACGGCTCACTGTGACAGAATGCACAGCTTATGTCTTCACACACACAACCTGATTCAATGCTCAGCCTCTACCAGCACACACACACACACACGCATGGCTCATTGTGACTCAATGTACATTTTATACCAGCACAAACACACACACACCTCACTGTAACTCAATGCTCAGACTGTACTACCCACACACACAACATACACACACACGGTGCACAGTGACTCAATGCTCAGCCTATACCAGAACACACACACACACACACAAACAGGCACTCATACATGGCTCACTGTGACTCAGTGAACCACCTATACCATCACACACACATGCGGCTCAATGTGACTCAAAGCCTATAGCAGCACACGCACACACTCACAAACACCCCTCTGTGACTCACTGCACAGCCTATACCAGCGCTCACACACACACACACACAGAGCTGTGAATCAATGCACAGTCTATGGTAGCACATACACACACACACACACAGCTCAGTGACTCAATGCAAAGCCTATACTAGCACATGCACCCCCCCACACACACACCTCACTGTGACTCAATGCACAGCCTATACCAGCATGCACACACACACACACAGCTGTGACTCAGTGCACAGTCTATACCAGCACATGCACACACACGCATGCACGGCTCAGTGTGATTCAGTGCACCATCCATACCAGCACATACACACATGCACACGCACCTCACTGTGACTCAATTCTCAGACTATACCAGCACACACACACACGGCACACTGTGACTCAATGCTCAGCCTATACCAGAACACAGACACACACAAACACGCACTCATACATGGTTCACTGTGACTCAGTGAACCACCGATACCAAGACAAACACACACACAAACACACACGGCTAACTGTGACTCAGTGCCCAGTCTATACCGGAACACAAATACACACACACACATACATAGCTCACAGACTCAATGCACAGCCTGTACTACCACAAACAGCAGGCTCACTGTGACTCAGTGCACAGCCTGTACCAGCACAGACACACACACATGGCTCTCTGTGACTCAATGCACTGCCTATAGCAGCACACAAACACACACACGGACATACATGGCTCAGTGCGACACAATGCAGTCCATACCAGTACACACACAAGCCTCACTGTGACTGAATGCACGGCGTATACCTGCACACACACACACACACAGCTCACTGTGACTCAACGAACGCCCTGTAGCACCACACAAACACACATACAGGCCTCAGTGACTCAATGCAAAGCCCCTACCGGCACACACACACACACCTAAGTGTGACTCAATGCTCAGCCTATACCTGCGCACACAAACACACACATCTTAAGGTAACTCATGCACATTCCACACCATGAAATACAAAATACAAACACACACACATTCACGGCTCACTCTGACTCAATGCACTGTCCATACGAGCACACACACACAACTCATTGTGACCCAACGCACACTCTATACCAGCACACACACATAACTCACTGTGACACAGTGCACAGGCTATATCAGCACACAGACACACACACACAAGGCTCACTGTGACTCAGTGCACTGTGTGTAGCACCACACACACAAACACACAAACACACACATACACCTCAGTGAGTCAATGCAAAGCCCATACCAGCACACTCATACACACAGACACACACACACACCTTACTGTGTTTCAATGGTCAGCCTATACCAACACACATATACACACCATACTGTGACTCAGTGCACTCTCTGAACCATCACAAAGACACACACACACGCACGGCTCATTGTGACTGAATGCAGCGTCCATACCAGCAAATACACACCACCCATCTGTGACTCAGTGCTCAGACTATTCCAGCCCCCCCAACACATCTCATTGTGACTCAACGCACGGCAAATACCAGTCCACACACACAGACACACACATACACAAACACACGGCTCACTGTGACTCAATGCACACTTTGTATCAACACACACACATACACACCTCCGTGACTCAATGCTCAGCCTGTATCATCACACACACACATGCATACACAAACACACATACACACACAAGGTTCACTGTGATACAATGCACAGCCTATAGCAGGACACACACACAGACACTCCTCACTGTGACTCAGTGCTCAGACTGTAATAGCCCCCCCCCCACACACATACACCTCACTGACTCAATGCAAAGCCCATACGAGCACACATGCACACATACACACACCTGATTCAATGCTCCACCCATACCAGTGCACACACACACACCCCAAACTGTGATTCAATGCTCAGCCTATACCAACACACACACACATACACACATACACACACACCTCATTGTGACTCAATGCACAGCCTATAGCAGCACACACACACACACACATGCTGACAGAGTCAATGCACAGTATATACGAGCACACACACACACAACTCATTGTGCCTCAATGTATAGTCAATACCAGCACACACACAGACACACATAACTCACTGTGACTCAGTTCACAGCCTATATCAGCACTCAGAAACACACACGGAAGGCTCACAGTGACCCAATACACAGTCTGTATCACCCCAGAAACACACAGACACACACACACACACACATACCCCTCAGTGACTCAATACAAAGCCATTACCAGCACACACACACACACACACACACACCTGTGATTCAGTGCTCAGCCTAAACCAGCAGACACATATACACACACACACACACCTTACTGTGACTCAGTGCACCCCCTAGACCACTACGTACACACACACACACACACACACACACACGGCTAATTGTGACTCAATGGAGAGTCCATCCCAGCACATACACACATGCAACACACCTCACAGTGAATCAATGCTCAGACTATACTAGCCCACACCCCCACACACAACACACCTCACTGTGACTCAATACTCAGACTATACTAGCCCACACCCACACACACCCACATACACCTCACTGACTCAATGCACAGCCCATACGAGGACACATGCACACATACACACACCTAACTGATTCAATGCTCCGCCCATACCAGTGTACACACACACATACCCCTAACTGTGATTCAATGCTCAGCCTATACCAACACACACACATACACACACACCTCATTGTGACTCAATACACATCCTATAGCAGCACACACACACACACATGCTGACTGTGACTCAATGTGCAGTCTATACAAGCACGCACACAAACAACTCATTGTGACTGAGTGCACAGTCAATACCAGCACACACACAGACACACATAACTCACTGTGACTCGGTTCACAGCCTATATCACCACTCAGACACACACACGCAAGGCTCACTGTGACTCAATGCACAGTCTGTAGCACCACACACACAGACACATACACCTCAGTGACTCAATGCAAAGCCCATACCAGCACACACACACACACACACGCTGTGACTCAATGCAAAGTCTATACGAGCACACATACAACTCATTGTGACTCAATGCACAGTCAATACCAGCACACACACAGACACACATAACTCACTGTGACTCAGTTCACAGCCTATATCACCACTCAGACACACACGCAAGGCTCACTGTGACTCAATGCACAGTCTGTAGCACCACACAAAAACACACACACATACTCACTATGACTCAATGCACAGTCTATACCAGCACACACACACACACACACATAACTCACTGTGACTCAGTGCACAGGCTATATCATCACACAGACACACACACACAAGGCTGTGACCTAGTGAATAGTCTGTAGCACCACACACACACTGACACATACACCTCAGTGACTCAATGCAAAGCCCATACCAGCACACACAAACACATACACACACCTGTGATTCAATGCTCAGCCTAAACCAGCACACACATACACACACACACAGCTGTGACTCAATGCACACCCTAGACCACTACGTACACACACACACGCGGCTAATTGTGGCTCAAGAGAGTCCATACCAGCACATACACACACACAACACACCTCACTGTGACTCAATGCTCAGACTATACTAGCCCCCCCCACACACATACACCTCAGTGACTCAATGCAAAGCCCATACGAGCACACGTGCACACATACACACACTTAATTGATTCAGTGCTCCACCCATACCAGTGCAGACACACCCGTGATTCAATGCTCAGCCTATACCAGCACACACACACACACCTCATTGACTCAATGCACAGCCTACAGCAGTACACACACACACATGCTGTGACTCAATGCACAGTCTATACGAGCACACACACAGACACACGTAACTCACTGTGACTTAGTTCACAGCCTATATCAGCACTCAGATGTACACACGCAAGGCTCACAGTGACTCAATGCACAGTCTGTAGCACCACACACACACAGACACACACACCTCAGTGAGTCAATACAAAGCCCATAGCAGCACACACACTCCCACACCTGTGACTCAATGCTAAGCCTATAGCAGCACACATATACACACCATACTGTGACTCAGTGCACACTCTACACCATCACAAAGACACACACACACTCACGGCTCATTGTGACTGAATGCACCGTCCATACCAGCACATACACACACACAACACATCTGTCAGTCAATGCTCAGACTGTACAACCCACACACACAACACACGGTGCACTGTGACTCAATGCTCAGCCTATGCCAGAACACACACACACACAAACAAACACACACTCATACATGGCTCACTGTGACTTAGTGAACCACCTATACCATCACACACACACACACACACACACACAGAGACACCTCAGTGACTCAATGGAGAGCCCATACCAGCCCCCCCCACACACCTGTGATTCAGTGTGCAGCCTCTACCAGCACACACACACCATACTGTGACTCAACGCACACTCTACACCACCACATACACACACACACATACACACATACGCATGCCTCTTTGTGACTCAATGTGCTGTCCATACCAGCACATATACACACACACAACACACCTCACTGTGACTCTATGCTGAGACCATAGTAGCCCACACACACACACACACACACACGGCACACTGTGACTCAATTCTAAGCCTATACCAGCACATACAGAAACACACACACACCCCAGTGACTCAATGCAAAGTCCATACCAGCATACATACACACATATACGCAGCTAAGTGTGACTCGGTGCTCAGCCTGTACCAGCACACACACAGACACACACGCCACCCACACGGCTCTGTGACTCATTGCGGAGCCCGTACCAGCATAAAATCACGGCTCACTTATCACTCAATGCTTAGTCTGTAGCAGCACACACACACACACACACACACACACAAACACCTCACTGTGACTCAATGCAAAGCCCATACAGGCACACACACACACACCTGAGTCAATGCAGTCTTTACCAACACACACACACACACACACCTGTGAGTCAATGCAGTCTTTACCAACACACACACACACACACGCATGGCTCAATGTGACTCAACGCACAGCCTATACCATCACATACACACACGAAGACACACAGGCACGGCTCACTGTTAATCAATGCACAGTCCATACCAACACATACACACACACACAGGCACCTTACTGTAACTAAATTCACATTGTATACCAGCACAGACACACAGAAACATGCATTCACACATGGCTCACTGTGAATCAATGAACCGTCTACACCATCACACACATACAGACACACACACACACACGGCTCACTGTGACTCAATGCACTGCCGAAAGCAGCACACAAACACACAGAGACATACATGGCTCACTGTGACACAATGTAGTCCATACGAGTACACACACAAGCCTCACTGTGACTGAATGCACGGCGTATACCTGCACATACACACACAGCTCACTGTGACTCAATGCACATTCTATACCATCACACACACACTCACATACAAAGCTCACTGTGACTCATTGCACAGCCTATAGCAGTACACACACACACACACACACGTCTCAATTTGACTCAATGAACAGTCTGTAGCACCACACAAACACACATACAGGCCTCAGTGCCTCTGCAAAGCCCATACCAGCACACACACACACACAAGTGTGACTGAGTGCTCAGCCTGTACCAGCACACACACACACACCTTACAGTAACTCATGCACATTCCACAACATGAACTACAAACACACACACACATGCACCACTCACTGTGACTCAATGCTCAGACTCTACCAGCCACCCCCCACCACACACACACATAACCACGATGCACTGTGACTCAATGCTCTGCCTATACCAGCAATACAGAAACACACACAGACACCTCAGTGACTCAATGCAAAGCCCATACCAGCACACTCACACACACACAAACACACGGCTCACTGTGACAGAATGCACAGCTTATGTCTTCACACACACAACCTGATTCAATGCTCAGCCTCTACCAGCACACACACACACACACGCATGGCTCATTGTGACTCAATGTACATTTTATACCAGCACAAACACACACACACCTCACTGTAACTCAATGCTCAGACTGTACTACCCACACACACAACATACACACACACGGTGCACAGTGACTCAATGCTCAGCCTATACCAGAACACACACACACACACACAAACAGGCACTCATACATGGCTCACTGTGACTCAGTGAACCACCTATACCATCACACACACATGCGGCTCAATGTGACTCAAAGCCTATAGCAGCACACGCACACACTCACAAACACCCCTCTGTGACTCACTGCACAGCCTATACCAGCGCTCACACACACACACACACAGAGCTGTGAATCAATGCACAGTCTATGGTAGCACACATACACACACACACACACAGCTCAGTGACTCAATGCAAAGCCTATACTAGCACATGCACCCCACACACACACACACCTCACTGTGACTCAATGCACAGCCTATACCAGCATGCACACACACACACACAGCTGTGACTCAGTGCACAGTCTATACCAGCACATGCACACACACGCATGCACGGCTCAGTGTGATTCAGTGCACCATCCATACCAGCACATACACACATGCACACGCACCTCACTGTGACTCAATTCTCAGACTATACCAGCACACACACACACGGCACACTGTGACTCAATGCTCAGCCTATACCAGAACACAGACACACACAAACACGCACTCATACATGGTTCACTGTGACTCAGTGAACCACCGATACCAAGACAAACACACACACAAACACACACGGCTAACTGTGACTCAGTGCCCAGTCTATACCGGAACACAAATACACACACACACATACATAGCTCACAGACTCAATGCACAGCCTGTACTACCACAAACAGCAGGCTCACTGTGACTCAGTGCACAGCCTGTACCAGCACAGACACACACACATGGCTCTCTGTGACTCAATGCACTGCCTATAGCAGCACACAAACACACACACGGACATACATGGCTCAGTGCGACACAATGCAGTCCATACCAGTACACACACAAGCCTCACTGTGACTGAATGCACGGCGTATACCTGCACACACACACACACACAGCTCACTGTGACTCAACGAACGCCCTGTAGCACCACACAAACACACATACAGGCCTCAGTGACTCAATGCAAAGCCCCTACCGGCACACACACACACACCTAAGTGTGACTCAATGCTCAGCCTATACCTGCGCACACAAACACACACATCTTAAGGTAACTCATGCACATTCCACACCATGAAATACAAAATACAAACACACACACATTCACGGCTCACTCTGACTCAATGCACTGTCCATACGAGCACACACACACAACTCATTGTGACCCAACGCACACTCTATACCAGCACACACACATAACTCACTGTGACACAGTGCACAGGCTATATCAGCACACAGACACACACACACAAGGCTCACTGTGACTCAGTGCACTGTGTGTAGCACCACACACACAAACACACAAACACACACATACACCTCAGTGAGTCAATGCAAAGCCCATACCAGCACACTCATACACACAGACACACACACACACCTTACTGTGTTTCAATGGTCAGCCTATACCAACACACATATACACACCATACTGTGACTCAGTGCACTCTCTGAACCATCACAAAGACACACACACACGCACGGCTCATTGTGACTGAATGCAGCGTCCATACCAGCAAATACACACCACCCATCTGTGACTCAGTGCTCAGACTATTCCAGCCCCCCCAACACATCTCATTGTGACTCAACGCACGGCAAATACCAGTCCACACACACAGACACACACATACACAAACACACGGCTCACTGTGACTCAATGCACACTTTGTATCAACACACACACATACACACCTCCGTGACTCAATGCTCAGCCTGTATCATCACACACACACATGCATACACAAACACACATACACACACAAGGTTCACTGTGATACAATGCACAGCCTATAGCAGGACACACACACAGACACTCCTCACTGTGACTCAGTGCTCAGACTGTAATAGCCCCCCCCACACACACATACACCTCACTGACTCAATGCAAAGCCCATACGAGCACACATGCACACATACACACACCTGATTCAATGCTCCACCCATACCAGTGCACACACACACACCCCAAACTGTGATTCAATGCTCAGCCTATACCAACACACACACACATACACACATACACACACACCTCATTGTGACTCAATGCACAGCCTATAGCAGCACACACACACACACACATGCTGACAGAGTCAATGCACAGTATATACGAGCACACACACACACAACTCATTGTGCCTCAATGTATAGTCAATACCAGCACACACACAGACACACATAACTCACTGTGACTCAGTTCACAGCCTATATCAGCACTCAGAAACACACACGGAAGGCTCACAGTGACCCAATACACAGTCTGTATCACCCCAGAAACACACAGACACACACACACACACACATACCCCTCAGTGACTCAATACAAAGCCATTACCAGCACACACACACACACACACACACACCTGTGATTCAGTGCTCAGCCTAAACCAGCAGACACATATACACACACACACACACCTTACTGTGACTCAGTGCACCCCCTAGACCACTACGTACACACACACACACACACACACACACACGGCTAATTGTGACTCAATGGAGAGTCCATCCCAGCACATACACACATGCAACACACCTCACAGTGAATCAATGCTCAGACTATACTAGCCCACACCCCCACACACAACACACCTCACTGTGACTCAATACTCAGACTATACTAGCCCACACCCACACACACCCACATACACCTCACTGACTCAATGCACAGCCCATACGAGGACACATGCACACATACACACACCTAACTGATTCAATGCTCCGCCCATACCAGTGTACACACACACATACCCCTAACTGTGATTCAATGCTCAGCCTATACCAACACACACACATACACACACACCTCATTGTGACTCAATACACATCCTATAGCAGCACACACACACACACATGCTGACTGTGACTCAATGTGCAGTCTATACAAGCACGCACACAAACAACTCATTGTGACTGAGTGCACAGTCAATACCAGCACACACACAGACACACATAACTCACTGTGACTCGGTTCACAGCCTATATCACCACTCAGACACACACACGCAAGGCTCACTGTGACTCAATGCACAGTCTGTAGCACCACACACACAGACACATACACCTCAGTGACTCAATGCAAAGCCCATACCAGCACACACACACACACACACGCTGTGACTCAATGCAAAGTCTATACGAGCACACATACAACTCATTGTGACTCAATGCACAGTCAATACCAGCACACACACAGACACACATAACTCACTGTGACTCAGTTCACAGCCTATATCACCACTCAGACACACACGCAAGGCTCACTGTGACTCAATGCACAGTCTGTAGCACCACACAAAAACACACACACATACTCACTATGACTCAATGCACAGTCTATACCAGCACACACACACACACACACATAACTCACTGTGACTCAGTGCACAGGCTATATCATCACACAGACACACACACACAAGGCTGTGACCTAGTGAATAGTCTGTAGCACCACACACACACTGACACATACACCTCAGTGACTCAATGCAAAGCCCATACCAGCACACACAAACACATACACACACCTGTGATTCAATGCTCAGCCTAAACCAGCACACACATACACACACACACAGCTGTGACTCAATGCACACCCTAGACCACTACGTACACACACACACGCGGCTAATTGTGGCTCAAGAGAGTCCATACCAGCACATACACACACACAACACACCTCACTGTGACTCAATGCTCAGACTATACTAGCCCCCCCCACACACATACACCTCAGTGACTCAATGCAAAGCCCATACGAGCACACGTGCACACATACACACACTTAATTGATTCAGTGCTCCACCCATACCAGTGCAGACACACCCGTGATTCAATGCTCAGCCTATACCAGCACACACACACACACCTCATTGACTCAATGCACAGCCTACAGCAGTACACACACACACATGCTGTGACTCAATGCACAGTCTATACGAGCACACACACAGACACACGTAACTCACTGTGACTTAGTTCACAGCCTATATCAGCACTCAGATGTACACACGCAAGGCTCACAGTGACTCAATGCACAGTCTGTAGCACCACACACACACAGACACACACACCTCAAGTGAGTCAATACAAAGCCCATAGCAGCACACACACTCCCACACCTGTGACTCAATGCTAAGCCTATAGCAGCACACATATACACACCATACTGTGACTCAGTGCACACTCTACACCATCACAAAGACACACACACACTCACGGCTCATTGTGACTGAATGCACCGTCCATACCAGCACATACACACACACAACACATCTGTCAGTCAATGCTCAGACTGTACAACCCACACACACAACACACGGTGCACTGTGACTCAATGCTCAGCCTATGCCAGAACACACACACACACAAACAAACACACACTCATACATGGCTCACTGTGACTTAGTGAACCACCTATACCATCACACACACACACACACACACAGAGACACCTCAGTGACTCAATGGAGAGCCCATACCAGCCCCCCCCACACACCTGTGATTCAGTGTGCAGCCTCTACCAGCACACACACACCATACTGTGACTCAACGCACACTCTACACCACCACATACACACACACACATACACACACATACGCATGCCTCTTTGTGACTCAATGTGCTGTCCATACCAGCACATATACACACACACAACACACCTCACTGTGACTCTATGCTGAGACCATAGTAGCCCACACACACACACACACACACACGGCACACTGTGACTCAATTCTAAGCCTATACCAGCACATACAGAAACACACACACACCCCAGTGACTCAATGCAAAGTCCATACCAGCATACATACACACATATACGCAGCTAAGTGTGACTCGGTGCTCAGCCTGTACCAGCACACACACAGACACACACGCCACCCACACGGCTCTGTGACTCATTGCGGAGCCTGTACCAGCATAAAATCACGGCTCACTTATCACTCAATGCTTAGTCTGTAGCAGCACACACACACACACACACACACACAAACACCTCACTGTGACTCAATGCAAAGCCCATACAGGCACACACACACACACCTGAGTCAATGCAGTCTTTACCAACACACACACACACACACACACCTGTGAGTCAATGCAGTCTTTACCAACACACACACACACACACGCATGGCTCAATGTGACTCAACGCACAGCCTATACCATCACATACACACACGAAGACACACAGGCACGGCTCACTGTTAATCAATGCACAGTCCATACCAACACATACACACACACACAGGCACCTTACTGTAACTAAATTCACATTGTATACCAGCACAGACACACAGAAACATGCATTCACACATGGCTCACTGTGAATCAATGAACCGTCTACACCATCACACACATACAGACACACACACACACACGGCTCACTGTGACTCAATGCACTGCCGAAAGCAGCACACAAACACACAGAGACATACATGGCTCACTGTGACACAATGTAGTCCATACGAGTACACACACAAGCCTCACTGTGACTGAATGCACGGCGTATACCTGCACATACACACACAGCTCACTGTGACTCAATGCACATTCTATACCATCACACACACACTCACATACAAAGCTCACTGTGACTCATTGCACAGCCTATAGCAGTACACACACACACACACACGTCTCAATTTGACTCAATGAACAGTCTGTAGCACCACACAAACACACATACAGGCCTCAGTGCCTCTGCAAAGCCCATACCAGCACACACACACACACAAGTGTGACTGAGTGCTCAGCCTGTACCAGCACACACACACACACCTTACAGTAACTCATGCACATTCCACAACATGAACTACAAACACACACACACATGCACCACTCACTGTGACTCAATGCTCAGACTCTACCAGCCACCCCCCACCACACACACACATAACCACGATGCACTGTGACTCAATGCTCTGCCTATACCAGCAATACAGAAACACACACAGACACCTCAGTGACTCAATGCAAAGCCCATACCAGCACACTCACACACACACAAACACACGGCTCACTGTGACAGAATGCACAGCTTATGTCTTCACACACACAACCTGATTCAATGCTCAGCCTCTACCAGCACACACACACACACACGCATGGCTCATTGTGACTCAATGTACATTTTATACCAGCACAAACACACACACACCTCACTGTAACTCAATGCTCAGACTGTACTACCCACACACACAACATACACACACACGGTGCACAGTGACTCAATGCTCAGCCTATACCAGAACACACACACACACACACAAACAGGCACTCATACATGGCTCACTGTGACTCAGTGAACCACCTATACCATCACACACACATGCGGCTCAATGTGACTCAAAGCCTATAGCAGCACACGCACACACTCACAAACACCCCTCTGTGACTCACTGCACAGCCTATACCAGCGCTCACACACACACACACACAGAGCTGTGAATCAATGCACAGTCTATGGTAGCACACATACACACACACACACACAGCTCAGTGACTCAATGCAAAGCCTATACTAGCACATGCACCCCCCCCACACACACACCTCACTGTGACTCAATGCACAGCCTATACCAGCATGCACACACACACACACAGCTGTGACTCAGTGCACAGTCTATACCAGCACATGCACACACACGCATGCACGGCTCAGTGTGATTCAGTGCACCATCCATACCAGCACATACACACATGCACACGCACCTCACTGTGACTCAATTCTCAGACTATACCAGCACACACACACACGGCACACTGTGACTCAATGCTCAGCCTATACCAGAACACAGACACACACAAACACGCACTCATACATGGTTCACTGTGACTCAGTGAACCACCGATACCAAGACAAACACACACACAAACACACACGGCTAACTGTGACTCAGTGCCCAGTCTATACCGGAACACAAATACACACACACACATACATAGCTCACAGACTCAATGCACAGCCTGTACTACCACAAACAGCAGGCTCACTGTGACTCAGTGCACAGCCTGTACCAGCACAGACACACACACATGGCTCTCTGTGACTCAATGCACTGCCTATAGCAGCACACAAACACACACACGGACATACATGGCTCAGTGCAACACAATGCAGTCCATACCAGTACACACACAAGCCTCACTGTGACAATGCACGGCGTATACCTGCACACACACACACACACAGCTCACTGTGACTCAACGAACGCCCTGTAGCACCACACAAACACACATACAGGCCTCAGTGACTCAATGCAAAGCCCCTACCGGCACACACACACACACCTAAGTGTGACGCAATGCTCAGCCTATACTTGCGCACACAAACACACACATCTTAAGGTAACTCATGCACATTCCACACCATGAAATACAAAATACAAACACACACACATTCACGGCTCACTCTGACTCAATGCACTGTCCATACGAGCACATACACACACAGCACACACCTCACTGTGACTCAATGATCTGATTATATGAGCACACTCATACACACACACACACACAAACACCCCTCACTGTGACTCACTGCACAACCTATACCAGCGTGGACACACACAAACACACATGCTCACTGTGACTAAATGCACAGTCTATACGAGCACACACACACACAACTCATTGTGACCCAACGCACACTCTATACCAGCACACACACATAACTCACTGTGACACAGTGCACAGGCTATATCAGCACACAGACACACACACACAAGGCTCACTGTGACTCAGTGCACTGTGTGTCGCACCACACACACAAACACACACATACACCTCAGTGAGTCAATGCAAAGCCCATACCAGCACACTCATACACACAGACACACACACACACACCTTACTTTGTTTCAATGGTCAGCCTATACCAACACACATATACACACCATACTGTGACTCAGTGCACTCTCTGAACCATCACAAAGACACACACACACGCACGGCTCATTGTGACTGAATGCAGCGTCCATACCAGCAAATACACACCACCCATCTGTGACTCAGTGCTCAGACTATTCCAGCCCCCCCCAACACGTCTCATTGTGACTCAACGCACGGCAAATACCAGTCCACACACACAGACACACACATACACAAACACACGGCTCACTGTGACTCAATGCACACTTTGTATCAACACACACACATACACACCTCCGTGACTCAATGCTCAGCCTGTATCATCACACACACACATGCATACACAAACACACATACACACACAAGGTTCACTGTGATACAGTGCACAGCCTATAGCAGGACACACACACAGACACACGTCACTGTGACTCAAAGCACAGCCTATACCAGCACATACACACGAAAACACACTTTACTGTGACTCAATGCACAGCCTAATGCAGCACACACACACACACACACACACACACACCGCTCACTGTGACACAATGCACCACCTATACCAGCATGCAAACATGGCTCACTGTGACTCAGTGCACCATCCTTACCTACACACACACACACACGGCTCACTGTGACTCAATGCACAGTTTGTATCAACACACACACATACACACCTCCGTGACTCAATGCTTAGCCTGTATCATCACACACACACATGCATACACAAACACACATACACACACAAGGTTCACTGTGATACAATGCACAGCCTATAGCAGGACACACACACAGACACTCCTCACTGTGACTCAGTGCTCAGAATGTAATAGCCCCCCCCACACACATACACCTCACTGACTCAATGCAAAGCCCATACGAGCACACATGCACACATACACACACCTGATTCAATGCTCCACCCATACCAGTGCACACACACACACCCCGAACTGTGATTCAATGCTCAGCCTATACCAACACACACACATACACACATACACACACACCTCATTGTGACTCAATGCACAGCCTATAGCAGCACACACACACACACATGCTGACTGAGAGTCAATGCACAGTATATACGAGCACACACACACACAACTCATTGTGCCTCAATGTATAGTCAATACCAGCACACACACAGACACACATAACTCACTGTGACTCAGTTCACAGCCTATATCACCACTCAGACACACACGGAAGGCTCACAGTGACTCAATGCACAGTCTGTAGCACCACACACACACACACATACACCTCAGTGACTCAATGCAAAGCCCATACCAGCACACACACACACACACACACGCTGACTGTGACTCAATGCAAAGTCTATACGAGCACACATACACACAACTCATTGTGACTCAATGCACAGCCAATACCAGTACACACACAGACACACATAACTCACTGTGACTCAGTTCACAGCCTATATCTCCACTCAGACACACACACGCAAGGCTCCCTGTGACTCAATGCACAGTCTGTAGCACCACACACACACACACACACATACACCTCAGTGACTCAGTGCAGTCCCATACCAGCACACACACACACATGCTGACTGTGACTCAATGCACAGTGTATACGAGCACACACACACAACTCATTGTGACTCAGTGCACAGTCAATACCAGCACACACAGACACACATAACTCACTGTGACTCAGTGCACAGTCTGTAGCCCGCCCACACACACATCAGGGACTCAATGAAAAGCCCATACCGGCGCGCACACACACACACACATACACACCTAAACGTGATTCAATGCTCAGCCTCTACCAGCACACACACAAACACACACACACACACACGCATGGCTCCTTGTGGTTCAATGTACATTTCATACCAGCACAGATACACACAACACATCTCACTGTAACTCAATGCTCAGACTGTACTACCAACACACACAACACACACACACGGCGCACTATGACTCAAAGCTCAGGCTCTACCAGAACACACACACACACACAAACACGCACTCATACATGGCTCACTGTGACTCAATGAACCAGTTATGCCATCACACACACACACACACAAACACACGGCTCACTGTGACTCAGTGCACAGTGTACACCTTTCCCGACTCCCACACACATGGCTCACTGTGACTCAATGCCCAGCTTATATCATTACACACACACACATACACACGTGGCTCACTGTGACTCAGTGCACTGCCTAAAGCAGCACAGAAACACGCACATGGACATACATGGCTCACTGTGACACAATGCACAGCCCAAACCAGTACACACACAAACCTCACTGTGACTGAATGCACAGCGTATACTGCACACACATACACAAACACAGAGCTCACTGTGACGCAATGCACAGCCTATACCAGTACACACGCATACACACGTCTCAATTTGACTCAATGAACAGCCTATAGCACCACACAGACACACATACAGGCTTCAGTGACTCAATGCAAAGCCCATTACCGACACACACACACACACACACCTAAATGTGACTCAGTGCTCAGCCTGTACCAGCACACACAAACACACTCACCTTACAGTAACTCACGCACATTCCACACCATGAAATACAAACACACACACACAGAGATATGCACAGCTCAATGAGACTCAATGCGCTGTCCATAATAGCAAATACACGCACACAGCACACCTCACTGTGACTCAATGATCTGATTATACCAGCACACTCACACACACACACACACACAAACACATGGCTCACTGTGACTCAGTGCACCGTATGCCTGCCCCCAGTCCCAGACACACATGGCTCACTGTGAATGAATGCACAGCCTATATCTTCACAACACATACACATACACACACACACACACAGACACACACACACACCCCTCAGGGACTCAATGCAAAGCCCATACCAGCACACACACACATATACACACACTGAACTGTGACTCAATGCTCAGATTATACCAGCACAGACACAGAAACACATGACTCACTGTAACTCAGTGCAGAGCATATACCAGCCCCCCCCCACGGCTCACTGTGACTCAATGCACAGCCTATAGCAGCACACACACACACGCTCACTGTGACTCAATGCACAGTCAATACCAGCACACACACACACATAACTCACTGTGACTCAGTTCACAGCCTATATCAGCACTCACACACACACACACACATGCTGAGAGTCAATGCACAGTGTATACAAGCACACACACACAACTCATTGTGCCTCAATGCACAATGACTCAATGCACTGTGACTCAATGCACAGTCCGTAGCCCCCCCACACACAACTCAGTGACTCAATGCAAAGCCCATTCCAGCGCACACAGACACACATAAACACACACACACCTAACTGTGATTCAATGCTCAGCCTCTACCAGCACACACACACACACAAACCCACACACACACACACATACCACATCTCACTGTAACTCAATGCTCAGACTGTACTACCCACACACACAACATACACACACACGGTGCACTGTGACTGAATGCTCAGCCTATAGCAGCACACACACACACATGCTCCCTATGACTCAATGCAGTCTATACGAGCACACACACACACAAATCATTGTGACTCCATGCACAGTCAATACCAGCACACACAGACACACATAACTCATTGTGACTCAGTTCACAGCCGATATCAGCACTCAAACACACACAAGGCTCACTGTGACTCAATGCACAGTCTGTAGCACCACACAAAAACACACACACATACTCACTGTGACTCAATGCAGAGTCTATACCAGCACACACACACACACACAAAACTCATTGTGACTCCATGCACAGTCAATACCAGCACACACACACTCACATACAAAGCTCACTGTGACTCATTGCACAGCCTATAGCAGTACACACACACACACACACGTCTCAATTTGACTCAATGAACAGTGTGTAGCACCACACAAACACACATACAGGCCTCAGTGACTCTGCAAAGCCCATACCAGCACACACACACACACAAGTGTGACTGAGTGCTCAGCCTGTACCAGCACACACACACACACCTTACAGTAACTCATGCACATTCCACAACATGAACTACAAACACACACACACATGCACCACTCACTGTGACTCAATGCTCAGACTCTACCAGCCACCCCCACCACACACACACATAACCACGACGCACTGTGACTCAATGCTCTGCCTATACCAGCAATACAGAAACACACACAGACACCTCAGTGACTCAATGCAAAGCCCATACCAGCACACTCACACACACACAAACACACGGCTCACTGTGACAGAATGCACAGCTTATGTCTTCACACACACAACCTGATTCAATGCTCAGCCTCTACCAGCACACACACACACACACGCATGGCTCATTGTGACTCAATGTACATTTTATACCAGCACAAACACACACACACCTCACTGTAACTCAATGCTCAGACTGTACTACCCACACACACAACATACACACACACGGTGCACAGTGACTCAATGCTCAGCCTATACCAGAACACACACACACACACACAAACAGGCACTCATACATGGCTCACTGTGACTCAGTGAACCACCTATACCATCACACACACATGCGGCTCAATGTGACTCAAAGCCTATAGCAGCACACGCACACACTCACAAACACCCCTCTGTGACTCACTGCACAGCCTATACCAGCGCTCACACACACACACACACAGAGCTGTGAATCAATGCACAGTCTATGGTAGCACACATACACAAGCACACACACAGCTCAGTGACTCAATGCAAAGCCTATACTAGCACATGCACCCCCCCCCACACACACCTCACTGTGACTCAATGCACAGCCTATACCAGCATGCACACACACACACACAGCTGTGACTCAGTGCACAGTCTATACTAGCACATGCACACACACGCATGCACGGCTCAGTGTGATTCAGTGCACCATCCATACCAGCACATACACACATGCACACGCACCTCACTGTGACTCAATTCTCAGACTATACCAGCACACACACACACGGCACACTGTGACTCAATGCTCAGCCTATACCAGAACACAGACACACACAAACACGCACTCATACATGGTTCACTGTGACTCAGTGAACCACCGATACCAAGACAAACACACACACAAACACACACGGCTAACTGTGACTCAGTGCCCAGTCTATACCGGAACACAAATACACACACACACATACATAGCTCACAGACTCAATGCACAGCCTGTACTACCACAAACAGCAGGCTCACTGTGACTCAGTGCACAGCCTGTACCAGCACAGACACACACACATGGCTCTCTGTGACTCAATGCACTGCCTATAGCAGCACACAAACACACACACGGACATACATGGCTCAGTGCGACACAATGCAGTCCATACCAGTACACACACAAGCCTCACTGTGACTGAATGCACGGCGTATACCTGCACACACACACACACACAGCTCATTGTGACTCAACGAACGCCCTGTAGCACCACACAAACACACATACAGGCCTCAGTGACTCAATGCAAAGCCCCTACCGGCACACACACACACACCTAAGTGTGACTCAATGCTCAGCCTATACCTGCGCACACAAACACACACATCTTAAGGTAACTCATGCACATTCCACACCATGAAATACAAAATACAAACACACACACATTCACGGCTCACTCTGACTCAATGCACTGTCCATACGAGCACACACACACAACTCATTGTGACCCAACGCACACTCTATACCAGCACACACACATAACTCACTGTGACACAGTGCACAGGCTATATCAGCACACAGACACACACACACAAGGCTCACTGTGACTCAGTGCACTGTGTGTAGCACCACACACACAAACACACAAACACACACATACACCTCAGTGAGTCAATGCAAAGCCCATACCAGCACACTCATACACACAGACACACACACACAGCTTACTGTGTTTCAATGGTCAGCCTATACCAACACACATATACACACCATACTGTGACTCAGTGCACTCTCTGAACCATCACAAAGACACACACACACGCACGGCTCATTGTGACTGAATGCAGCGTCCATACCAGCAAATACACACCACCCATCTGTGACTCAGTGCTCAGACTATTCCAGCCCCCCCAACACGTCCCATTGTGACTCAACGCCTGGCAAATACCAGTCCACACACACAGACACACACATACACAAACACACGGCTCACTGTGACTCAATGCACACTTTGTATCAACACACACACATACACACCTCCGTGACTCAATGCTCAGCCTGTATCATCACACACACACATGCATACACAAACACACATACACACACAAGGTTCACTGTGATACAATGCACAGCCTATAGCAGGACACACACACAGACACTCCTCACTGTGACTCAGTGCTCAGACTGTAATAGCCCCCCCCCCACACACATACACCTCACTGACTCAATGCAAAGCCCATACGAGCACACATGCACACATACACACACCTGATTCAATGCTCCACCCATACCAGTGCACACACACACACCCCAAACTGTGATTCAATGCTCAGCCTATACCAACACACACACACATACACACATACACACACACCTCATTGTGACTCAATGCACAGCCTATAGCAGCACACACACACATGCTGACTGAGAGTCAATGCACAGTATATACGAGCACACACACACACAACTCATTGTGCCTCAATGTATAGTCAATACCAGCACACACACAGACACACATAACTCACTGTGACTCAGTTCACAGCCTATATCAGCACTCAGAAACACACACGGAAGGCTCACAGTGACCCAATACACAGTCTGTATCACCCCAGAAACACACAGACACACACACACACACACATACCCCTCAGTGACTCAATACAAAGCCATTACCAGCACACACACACACACACACACCTGTGATTCAGTGCTCAGCCTAAACCAGCAGACACATATACACACACACACACACCTTACTGTGACTCAGTGCACCCCCTAGACCACTACGTACACACACACACACACACACACACACGGCTAATTGTGACTCAATGGAGAGTCCATCCCAGCACATACACACATGCAACACACCTCACAGTGAATCAATGCTCAGACTATACTAGCCCACACCCCCACACACAACACACCTCACTGTGACTCAATACTCAGACTATACTAGCCCACACCCACACACACCCACATACACCTCACTGACTCAATGCACAGCCCATACGAGGACACATGCACACATACACACACCTAACTGATTCAATGCTCCGCCCATACCAGTGTACACACACACATACCCCTAACTGTGATTCAATGCTCAGCCTATACCAACACACACACATACACACACACCTCATTGTGACTCAATACACATCCTATAGCAGCACACACACACACACATGCTGACTGTGACTCAATGTGCAGTCTATACAAGCACGCACACAAACAACTCATTGTGACTGAGTGCACAGTCAATACCAGCACACACACAGACACACATAACTCACTGTGACTCGGTTCACAGCCTATATCACCACTCAGACACACACACGCAAGGCTCACTGTGACTCAATGCACAGTCTGTAGCACCACACACACAGACACATACACCTCAGTGACTCAATGCAAAGCCCATACCAGCACACACACACACACACACGCTGTGACTCAATGCAAAGTCTATACGAGCACACATACAACTCATTGTGACTCAATGCACAGTCAATACCAGCACACACACAGACACACATAACTCACTGTGACTCAGTTCACAGCCTATATCACCACTCAGACACACACGCAAGGCTCACTGTGACTCAATGCACAGTCTGTAGCACCACACAAAAACACACACACATACTCACTATGACTCAATGCACAGTCTATACCAGCACACACACACACACACACATAACTCACTGTGACTCAGTGCACAGGCTATATCATCACACAGACACACACACACAAGGCTGTGACCTAGTGAATAGTCTGTAGCACCACACACACACTGACACATACACCTCAGTGACTCAATGCAAAGCCCATACCAGCACACACAAACACATACACACACCTGTGATTCAATGCTCAGCCTAAACCAGCACACACATACACACACACACAGCTGTGACTCAATGCACACCCTAGACCACTACGTACACACACACACGCGGCTAATTGTGGCTCAAGAGAGTCCATACCAGCACATACACACACACAACACACCTCACTGTGACTCAATGCTCAGACTATACTAGCCCCCCCACACACATACACCTCAGTGACTCAATGCAAAGCCCATACGAGCACACGTGCACACATACACACACTTAATTGATTCAGTGCTCCACCCATACCAGTGCAGACACACCCGTGATTCAATGCTCAGCCTATACCAGCACACACACACACACCTCATTGACTCAATGCACAGCCTACAGCAGTACACACACACACATGCTGTGACTCAATGCACAGTCTATACGAGCACACACACAGACACACGTAACTCACTGTGACTTAGTTCACAGCCTATATCAGCACTCAGATGTACACACGCAAGGCTCACAGTGACTCAATGCACAGTCTGTAGCACCACACACACACAGACACACACACCTCAGTGAGTCAATACAAAGCCCATAGCAGCACACACACTCCCACACCTGTGACTCAATGCTAAGCCTATAGCAGCACACATATACACACCATACTGTGACTCAGTGCACACTCTACACCATCACAAAGACACACACACACTCACGGCTCATTGTGACTGAATGCACCGTCCATACCAGCACATACACACACACAACACATCTGTCAGTCAATGCTCAGACTGTACAACCCACACACACAACACACGGTGCACTGTGACTCAATGCTCAGCCTATGCCAGAACACACACACACACAAACAAACACACACTCATACATGGCTCACTGTGACTTAGTGAACCACCTATACCATCACACACACACACACACACACACACAGAGACACCTCAGTGACTCAATGGAGAGCCCATACCAGCCCCCCCCACACACCTGTGATTCAGTGTGCAGCCTCTACCAGCACACACACACCATACTGTGACTCAACGCACACTCTACACCACCACATACACACACACACATACACACACATACGCATGCCTCTTTGTGACTCAATGTGCTGTCCATACCAGCACATATACACACACACAACACACCTCACTGTGACTCTATGCTGAGACCATAGTAGCCCCCCCCCCCCACACACACGGCACACTGTGACTCAATTCTAAGCCTATACCAGCACATACAGAAACACACACACACCCCAGTGACTCAATGCAAAGTCCATACCAGCATACATACACACATATACGCAGCTAAGTGTGACTCGGTGC
The DNA here is from genome assembly GCF_964341445.2 of Mesoplodon mirus. Taxonomy (NCBI): domain Eukaryota; kingdom Metazoa; phylum Chordata; class Mammalia; order Artiodactyla; family Ziphiidae; genus Mesoplodon; species Mesoplodon mirus. The sequence goes on from NW_028295345.1 coordinate 163,350, forward strand.
TCAGCCTGTACCAGCACACACACAGACACACACGCCACCCACACGGCTCTGTGACTCATTGCGGAGCCCGTACCAGCATAAAATCACGGCTCACTTATCACTCAATGCTTAGTCTGTAGCAGCACACACACACACACACACACACACACAAACACCTCACTGTGACTCAATGCAAAGCCCATACAGGCACACACACACACACCTGAGTCAATGCAGTCTTTACCAACACACACACACACACACACCTGTGAGTCAATGCAGTCTTTACCAACACACACACACACACACGCATGGCTCAATGTGACTCAACGCACAGCCTATACCATCACATACACACACGAAGACACACAGGCACGGCTCACTGTTAATCAATGCACAGTCCATACCAACACATACACACACACACAGGCACCTTACTGTAACTAAATTCACATTGTATACCAGCACAGACACACAGAAACATGCATTCACACATGGCTCACTGTGAATCAATGAACCGTCTACACCATCACACACATACAGACACACACACACACACGGCTCACTGTGACTCAATGCACTGCCGAAAGCAGCACACAAACACACAGAGACATACATGGCTCACTGTGACACAATGTAGTCCATACGAGTACACACACAAGCCTCACTGTGACTGAATGCACGGCGTATACCTGCACATACACACACAGCTCACTGTGACTCAATGCACATTCTATACCATCACACACACACTCACATACAAAGCTCACTGTGACTCATTGCACAGCCTATAGCAGTACACACACACACACACACGTCTCAATTTGACTCAATGAACAGTCTGTAGCACCACACAAACACACATACAGGCCTCAGTGCCTCTGCAAAGCCCATACCAGCACACACACACACACAAGTGTGACTGAGTGCTCAGCCTGTACCAGCACACACACACACACCTTACAGTAACTCATGCACATTCCACAACATGAACTACAAACACACACACACATGCACCACTCACTGTGACTCAATGCTCAGACTCTACCAGCCACCCCCCACCACACACACACATAACCACGATGCACTGTGACTCAATGCTCTGCCTATACCAGCAATACAGAAACACACACAGACACCTCAGTGACTCAATGCAAAGCCCATACCAGCACACTCACACACACACAAACACACGGCTCACTGTGACAGAATGCACAGCTTATGTCTTCACACACACAACCTGATTCAATGCTCAGCCTCTACCAGCACACACACACACACACGCATGGCTCATTGTGACTCAATGTACATTTTATACCAGCACAAACACACACACACCTCACTGTAACTCAATGCTCAGACTGTACTACCCACACACACAACATACACACACACGGTGCACAGTGACTCAATGCTCAGCCTATACCAGAACACACACACACACACACAAACAGGCACTCATACATGGCTCACTGTGACTCAGTGAACCACCTATACCATCACACACACATGCGGCTCAATGTGACTCAAAGCCTATAGCAGCACACGCACACACTCACAAACACCCCTCTGTGACTCACTGCACAGCCTATACCAGCGCTCACACACACACACACACAGAGCTGTGAATCAATGCACAGTCTATGGTAGCACACATACACAAGCACACACACAGCTCAGTGACTCAATGCAAAGCCTATACTAGCACATGCACCCCCCCACACACACACCTCACTGTGACTCAATGCACAGCCTATACCAGCATGCACACACACACACACAGCTGTGACTCAGTGCACAGTCTATACCAGCACATGCACACACACGCATGCACGGCTCAGTGTGATTCAGTGCACCATCCATACCAGCACATACACACATGCACACGCACCTCACTGTGACTCAATTCTCAGACTATACCAGCACACACACACACGGCACACTGTGACTCAATGCTCAGCCTATACCAGAACACAGACACACACAAACACGCACTCATACATGGTTCACTGTGACTCAGTGAACCACCGATACCAAGACAAACACACACACAAACACACACGGCTAACTGTGACTCAGTGCCCAGTCTATACCGGAACACAAATACACACACACACATACATAGCTCACAGACTCAATGCACAGCCTGTACTACCACAAACAGCAGGCTCACTGTGACTCAGTGCACAGCCTGTACCAGCACAGACACACACACATGGCTCTCTGTGACTCAATGCACTGCCTATAGCAGCACACAAACACACACACGGACATACATGGCTCAGTGCAACACAATGCAGTCCATACCAGTACACACACAAGCCTCACTGTGACTGAATGCACGGCGTATACCTGCACACACACACACACACAGCTCACTGTGACTCAACGAACGCCCTGTAGCACCACACAAACACACATACAGGCCTCAGTGACTCAATGCAAAGCCCCTACCGGCACACACACACACACCTAAGTGTGACGCAATGCTCAGCCTATACCTGCGCACACAAACACACACATCTTAAGGTAACTCATGCACATTCCACACCATGAAATACAAAATACAAACACACACACATTCACGGCTCACTCTGACTCAATGCACTGTCCATACGAGCACATACACACACAGCACACACCTCACTGTGACTCAATGATCTGATTATATGAGCACACTCATACACACACACACACACAAACACCCCTCACTGTGACTCACTGCACAACCTATACCAGCGTGGACACACACAAACACACATGCTCACTGTGACTAAATGCACAGTCTATACGAGCACACACACACACAACTCATTGTGACCCAACGCACACTCTATACCAGCACACACACATAACTCACTGTGACACAGTGCACAGGCTATATCAGCACACAGACACACACACACAAGGCTCACTGTGACTCAGTGCACTGTGTGTCGCACCACACACACAAACACACACATACACCTCAGTGAGTCAATGCAAAGCCCATACCAGCACACTCATACACACAGACACACACACACACACCTTACTTTGTTTCAATGGTCAGCCTATACCAACACACATATACACACCATACTGTGACTCAGTGCACTCTCTGAACCATCACAAAGACACACACACACGCACGGCTCATTGTGACTGAATGCAGCGTCCATACCAGCAAATACACACCACCCATCTGTGACTCAGTGCTCAGACTATTCCAGCCCCCCCCAACACGTCTCATTGTGACTCAACGCACGGCAAATACCAGTCCACACACACAGACACACACATACACAAACACACGGCTCACTGTGACTCAATGCACACTTTGTATCAACACACACACATACACACCTCCGTGACTCAATGCTCAGCCTGTATCATCACACACACACATGCATACACAAACACACATACACACACAAGGTTCACTGTGATACAGTGCACAGCCTATAGCAGGACACACACACAGACACACGTCACTGTGACTCAAAGCACAGCCTATACCAGCACATACACACGAAAACACACTTTACTGTGACTCAATGCACAGCCTAATGCAGCACACACACACACACACACACACACACCGCTCACTGTGACACAATGCACCACCTATACCAGCATGCAAACATGGCTCACTGTGACTCAGTGCACCATCCTTACCTACACACACACACACGGCTCACTGTGACTCAATGCACAGTTTGTATCAACACACACACATACACACCTCCGTGACTCAATGCTTAGCCTGTATCATCACACACACACATGCATACACAAACACACATACACACACAAGGTTCACTGTGATACAATGCACAGCCTATAGCAGGACACACACACAGACACTCCTCACTGTGACTCAGTGCTCAGAATGTAATAGCCCCCCCCACACACACACATACACCTCACTGACTCAATGCAAAGCCCATACGAGCACACATGCACACATACACACACCTGATTCAATGCTCCACCCATACCAGTGCACACACACACACCCCGAACTGTGATTCAATGCTCAGCCTATACCAACACACACACATACACACATACACACACACCTCATTGTGACTCAATGCACAGCCTATAGCAGCACACACACACACACACATGCTGACTGAGAGTCAATGCACAGTATATACGAGCACACACACACACAACTCATTGTGCCTCAATGTATAGTCAATACCAGCACACACACAGACACACATAACTCACTGTGACTCAGTTCACAGCCTATATCACCACTCAGACACACACACGCAAGGCTCCCTGTGACTCAACGCACAGTCTGTAGCACCACACACACACACACATACACCTCAGTGACTCAATGCAAAGCCCATACCAGCACACACACACACACACACACGCTGACTGTGACTCAATGCAAAGTCTATACGAGCACACATACACACAACTCATTGTGACTCAATGCACAGCCAATACCAGTACACACACAGACACACATAACTCACTGTGACTCAGTTCACAGCCTATATCTCCACTCAGACACACACACGCAAGGCTCCCTGTGACTCAATGCACAGTCTGTAGCACCACACACACACACACACACATACACCTCAGTGACTCAGTGCAGTCCCATACCAGCACACACACACACACATGCTGACTGTGACTCAATGCACAGTGTATACGAGCACACACACACAACTCATTGTGACTCAGTGCACAGTCAATACCAGCACACACAGACACACATAACTCACTGTGACTCAGTGCACAGTCTGTAGCCCGCCCACACACACATCAGGGACTCAATGAAAAGCCCATACCGGCGCGCACACACACACACACATACACACCTAAACGTGATTCAATGCTCAGCCTCTACCAGCACACACACAAACACACACACACACACACGCATGGCTCCTTGTGGTTCAATGTACATTTCATACCAGCACAGATACACACAACACATCTCACTGTAACTCAATGCTCAGACTGTACTACCAACACACACAACACACACACACGGCGCACTATGACTCAAAGCTCAGGCTCTACCAGAACACACACACACACAAACACGCACTCATACATGGCTCACTGTGACTCAATGAACCAGTTATGCCATCACACACACACACACACAAACACACGGCTCACTGTGACTCAGTGCACAGTGTACACCTTTCCCGACTCCCACACACATGGCTCACTGTGACTCAATGCCCAGCTTATATCATTACACACACACACATACACACGTGGCTCACTGTGACTCAGTGCACTGCCTAAAGCAGCACAGAAACACGCACATGGACATACATGGCTCACTGTGACACAATGCACAGCCCAAACCAGTACACACACAAACCTCACTGTGACTGAATGCACAGCGTATACTGCACACACATACACAAACACAGAGCTCACTGTGACGCAATGCACAGCCTATACCAGTACACACGCATACACACGTCTCAATTTGACTCAATGAACAGCCTATAGCACCACACAGACACACATACAGGCTTCAGTGACTCAATGCAAAGCCCATTACCGACACACACACACACACACACACCTAAATGTGACTCAGTGCTCAGCCTGTACCAGCACACACAAACACACTCACCTTACAGTAACTCACGCACATTCCACACCATGAAATACAAACACACACACACAGAGATATGCACAGCTCAATGAGACTCAATGCGCTGTCCATAATAGCAAATACACGCACACAGCACACCTCACTGTGACTCAATGATCTGATTATACCAGCACACTCACACACACACACACACACAAACACATGGCTCACTGTGACTCAGTGCACCGTATGCCTGCCCCCAGTCCCAGACACACATAGCTCACTGTGAATGAATGCACAGCCTATATCTTCACAACACATACACATACACACACACACACACACACACACACACCCCTCAGGGACTCAATGCAAAGCCCATACCAGCACACACACACATATACACACACTGAACTGTGACTCAATGCTCAGATTATACCAGCACAGACACAGAAACACATGACTCACTGTAACTCAGTGCAGAGCATATACCAGCCTCCCCCCACGGCTCACTGTGACTCAATGCACAGCCTATAGCAGCACACACACACACGCTCACTGTGACTCAATGCACAGTCAATACCAGCACACACACACACATAACTCACTGTGACTCAGTTCACAGCCTATATCAGCACTCACACACACACACACACATGCTGAGAGTCAATGCACAGTGTATACAAGCACACACACACAACTCATTGTGCCTCAATGCACAATGACTCAATGCACTGTGACTCAATGCACAGTCCGTAGCCCCCACACACACAACTCAGTGACTCAATGCAAAGCCCATTCCAGCGCACACAGACACACATAAACACACACACACCTAACTGTGATTCAATGCTCAGCCTCTACCAGCACACACACACACACAAACCCACACACACACACACATACCACATCTCACTGTAACTCAATGCTCAGACTGTACTACCCACACACACAACATACACACACACGGTGCACTGTGACTGAATGCTCAGCCTATAGCAGCACACACACACACATGCTCCCTATGACTCAATGCAGTCTATACGAGCGCACACACACACAAATCATTGTGACTCCATGCACAGTCAATACCAGCACACACAGACACACATAACTCATTGTGACTCAGTTCACAGCCGATATCAGCACTCAAACACACACAAGGCTCACTGTGACTCAATGCACAGTCTGTAGCACCACACAAAAACACACACACATACTCACTGTGACTCAATGCAGAGTCTATACCAGCACACACACACACACAAAACTCATTGTGACTCCATGCACAGTCAATACCAGCACACACACACTCACATACAAAGCTCACTGTGACTCATTGCACAGCCTATAGCAGTACACACACACACGTCTCAATTTGACTCAATGAACAGTGTGTAGCACCACACAAACACACATACAGGCCTCAGTGACTCTGCAAAGCCCATACCAGCACACACACACACACAAGTGTGACTGAGTGCTCAGCCTGTACCAGCACACACACACACACCTTACAGTAACTCATGCACATTCCACAACATGAACTACAAACACACACACACATGCACCACTCACTGTGACTCAATGCTCAGACTCTACCAGCCACCCCCACCACACACACACATAACCACGACGCACTGTGACTCAATGCTCTGCCTATACCAGCAATACAGAAACACACACAGACACGTCAGTGACTCAATGCAAAGCCCATACCAGCACACTCACACACACACAAACACACGGCTCACTGTGACAGAATGCACAGCTTATGTCTTCACACACACAACCTGATTCAATGCTCAGCCTCTACCAGCACACACACACACACACGCATGGCTCATTGTGACTCAATGTACATTTTATACCAGCACAAACACACACACACCTCACTGTAACTCAATGCTCAGACTGTACTACCCACACACACAACATACACACACACGGTGCACAGTGACTCAATGCTCAGCCTATACCAGAACACACGCACACACACACAAACAGGCACTCATACATGGCTCACTGTGACTCAGTGAACCACCTATACCATCACACACACATGCGGCTCAATGTGACTCAAAGCCTATAGCAGCACACGCACACACTCACAAACACCCCTCTGTGACTCACTGCACAGCCTATACCAGCGCTCACACACACACACACACAGAGCTGTGAATCAATGCACAGTCTATGGTAGCACATACACACACACACACACAGCTCAGTGACTCAATGCAAAGCCTATACTAGCACATGCACCCCCCCACACACACACCTCACTGTGACTCAATGCACAGCCTATACCAGCATGCACACACACACACACAGCTGTGACTCAGTGCACAGTCTATACCAGCACATGCACACACACGCATGCACGGCTCAGTGTGATTCAGTGCACCATCCATACCAGCACATACACACATGCACATGCACCTCACTGTGACTCAATTCTCAGACTATACCAGCACACACACACACGGCACACTGTGACTCAATGCTCAGCCTATACCAGAACACAGACACACACAAACACGCACTCATACATGGTTCACTGTGACTCAGTGAACCACCGATACCAAGACAAACACACACACAAACACACACGGCTAACTGTGACTCAGTGCCCAGTCTATACCGGAACACAAATACACACACACACATACATAGCTCACAGACTCAATGCACAGCCTGTACTACCACAAACAGCAGGCTCACTGTGACTCAGTGCACAGCCTGTACCAGCACAGACACACACACATGGCTCTCTGTGACTCAATGCACTGCCTATAGCAGCACACAAACACACACACGGACATACATGGCTCAGTGCGACACAATGCAGTCCATACCAGTACACACACAAGCCTCACTGTGACTGAATGCACGGCGTATACCTGCACACACACACACACACAGCTCACTGTGACTCAACGAACGCCCTGTAGCACCACACAAACACACATACAGGCCTCAGTGACTCAATGCAAAGCCCCTACCGGCACACACACACACACCTAAGTGTGACTCAATGCTCAGCCTATACCTGCGCACACAAACACACACATCTTAAGGTAACTCATGCACATTCCACACCATGAAATACAAAATACAAACACACACACATTCACGGCTCACTCTGACTCAATGCACTGTCCATACGAGCACACACACACAACTCATTGTGACCCAACGCACACTCTATACCAGCACACACACATAACTCACTGTGACACAGTGCACAGGCTATATCAGCACACAGACACACACACACAAGGCTCACTGTGACTCAGTGCACTGTGTGTAGCACCACACACACAAACACACAAACACACACATACACCTCAGTGAGTCAATGCAAAGCCCATACCAGCACACTCATACACACAGACACACACACACACCTTACTGTGTTTCAATGGTCAGCCTATACCAACACACATATACACACCATACTGTGACTCAGTGCACTCTCTGAACCATCACAAAGACACACACACACGCACGGCTCATTGTGACTGAATGCAGCGTCCATACCAGCAAATACACACCACCCATCTGTGACTCAGTGCTCAGACTATTCCAGCCCCCCCAACACGTCTCATTGTGACTCAACGCACGGCAAATACCAGTCCACACGCACAGACACACACATACACAAACACACGGCTCACTGTGACTCAATGCACACTTTGTATCAACACACACACATACACACCTCCGTGACTCAATGCTCAGCCTGTATCATCACACACACACATGCATACACAAACACACATACACACACAAGGTTCACTGTGATACAATGCACAGCCTATAGCAGGACACACACACAGACACTCCTCACTGTGACTCAGTGCTCAGACTGTAATAGCCCCCCCCACACACACATACACCTCACTGACTCAATGCAAAGCCCATACGAGCACACATGCACACATACACACACCTGATTCAATGCTCCACCCATACCAGTGCACACACACACACCCCAAACTGTGATTCAATGCTCAGCCTATACCAACACACACACACATACACACATACACACACACCTCATTGTGACTCAATGCACAGCCTATAGCAGCACACACACACACACACATGCTGACTGAGAGTCAATGCACAGTATATACGAGCACACACACACACAACTCATTGTGCCTCAATGTATAGTCAATACCAGCACACACACAGACACACATAACTCACTGTGACTCAGTTCACAGCCTATATCAGCACTCAGAAACACACACGGAAGGCTCACAGTGACCCAATACACAGTCTGTATCACCCCAGAAACACACAGACACACACACACACACACACATACCCCTCAGTGACTCAATACAAAGCCATTACCAGCACACACACACACACACACACACCTGTGATTCAGTGCTCAGCCTAAACCAGCAGACACATATACACACACACACACACCTTACTGTGACTCAGTGCACCCCCTAGACCACTACGTACACACACACACACACACACACACACGGCTAATTGTGACTCAATGGAGAGTCCATCCCAGCACATACACACATGCAACACACCTCACAGTGAATCAATGCTCAGACTATACTAGCCCACACCCCCACACACAACACACCTCACTGTGACTCAATACTCAGACTATACTAGCCCACACCCACACACACCCACATACACCTCACTGACTCAATGCACAGCCCATACGAGGACACATGCACACATACACACACCTAACTGATTCAATGCTCCGCCCATACCAGTGTACACACACACATACCCCTAACTGTGATTCAATGCTCAGCCTATACCAACACACACACATACACACACACCTCATTGTGACTCAATACACATCCTATAGCAGCACACACACACATGCTGACTGTGACTCAATGTGCAGTCTATACAAGCACGCACACAAACAACTCATTGTGACTGAGTGCACAGTCAATACCAGCACACACACAGACACACATAACTCACTGTGACTCGGTTCACAGCCTATATCACCACTCAGACACACACACGCAAGGCTCACTGTGACTCAATGCACAGTCTGTAGCACCACACACACAGACACACACACCTCAGTGACTCAATGCAAAGCCCATACCAGCACACACACACACACACACGCTGTGACTCAATGCAACGTCTATACGAGCACACATACAACTCATTGTGACTCAATGCACAGTCAATACCAGCACACACACAGACACACATAACTCACTGTGACTCAGTTCACAGCCTATATCACCACTCAGACACACACGCAAGGCTCACTGTGACTCAATGCACAGTCTGTAGCACCACACAAAAACACACACACATACTCACTATGACTCAATGCACAGTCTATACCAGCACACACACACACACACACATAACTCACTGTGACTCAGTGCACAGGCTATATCATCACACAGACACACACACACAAGGCTGTGACCTAGTGAATAGTCTGTAGCACCACACACACACTGACACATACACCTCAGTGACTCAATGCAAAGCCCATACCAGCACACACAAACACATACACACACCTGTGATTCAATGCTCAGCCTAAACCAGCACACACATACACACACACACAGCTGTGACTCAATGCACACCCTAGACCACTACGTACACACACACACGCGGCTAATTGTGGCTCAAGAGAGTCCATACCAGCACATACACACACACAACACACCTCACTGTGACTCAATGCTCAGACTATACTAGCCCCCCCCACACACATACACCTCAGTGACTCAATGCAAAGCCCATACGAGCACACGTGCACACATACACACACTTAATTGATTCAGTGCTCCACCCATACCAGTGCAGACACACCCGTGATTCAATGCTCAGCCTATACCAGCACACACACACACACCTCATTGACTCAATGCACAGCCTACAGCAGTACACACACACACATGCTGTGACTCAATGCACAGTCTATACGAGCACACACACAGACACACGTAACTCACTGTGACTTAGTTCACAGCCTATATCAGCACTCAGATGTACACACGCAAGGCTCACAGTGACTCAATGCACAGTCTGTAGCACCACACACACACAGACACACACACCTCAGTGAGTCAATACAAAGCCCATAGCAGCACACACACTCCCACACCTGTGACTCAATGCTAAGCCTATAGCAGCACACATATACACACCATACTGTGACTCAGTGCACACTCTACACCATCACAAAGACACACACACACTCACGGCTCATTGTGACTGAATGCACCGTCCATACCAGCACATACACACACACAACACATCTGTCAGTCAATGCTCAGACTGTACAACCCACACACACAACACACGGTGCACTGTGACTCAATGCTCAGCCTATGCCAGAACACACACACACACAAACAAACACACACTCATACATGGCTCACTGTGACTTAGTGAACCACCTATACCATCACACACACACACACACACACACACACAGAGACACCTCAGTGACTCAATGGAGAGCCCATACCAGCCCCCCCCACACACCTGTGATTCAGTGTGCAGCCTCTACCAGCACACACACACCATACTGTGACTCAACGCACACTCTACACCACCACATACACACACACACATACACACACATACGCATGCCTCTTTGTGACTCAATGTGCTGTCCATACCAGCACATATACACACACACAACACACCTCACTGTGACTCTATGCTGAGACCATAGTAGCCCACACACACACACACACACACACGGCACACTGTGACTCAATTCTAAGCCTATACCAGCACATACAGAAACACACACACACCCCAGTGACTCAATGCAAAGTCCATACCAGCATACATACACACATATACGCAGCTAAGTGTGACTCGGTGCTCAGCCTGTACCAGCACACACACAGACACACACGCCACCCACACGGCTCTGTGACTCATTGCGGAGCCTGTACCAGCATAAAATCACGGCTCACTTATCACTCAATGCTTAGTCTGTAGCAGCACACACACACACACACACACACACAAACACCTCACTGTGACTCAATGCAAAGCCCATACAGGCACACACACACACACCTGAGTCAATGCAGTCTTTACCAACACACACACACACACACACCTGTGAGTCAATGCAGTCTTTACCAACACACACACACACACACGCATGGTTCAATGTGACTCAACGCACAGCCTATACCATCACATACACACACGAAGACACACAGGCACGGCTCACTGTTAATCAATGCACAGTCCATACCAACACATACACACACACACAGGCACCTTACTGTAACTAAATTCACATTGTATACCAGCACAGACACACAGAAACATGCATTCACACATGGCTCACTGTGAATCAATGAACCGTCTACACCATCACACACATACAGACACACACACACACACGGCTCACTGTGACTCAATGCACTGCCGAAAGCAGCACACAAACACACAGAGACATACATGGCTCACTGTGACACAATGTAGTCCATACGAGTACACACACAAGCCTCACTGTGACTGAATGCACGGCGTATACCTGCACATACACACACAGCTCACTGTGACTCAATGCACATTCTATACCATCACACACACACTCACATACAAAGCTCACTGTGACTCATTGCACAGCCTATAGCAGTACACACACACACACACACGTCTCAATTTGACTCAATGAACAGTCTGTAGCACCACACAAACACACATACAGGCCTCAGTGCCTCTGCAAAGCCCATACCAGCACACACACACACACAAGTGTGACTGAGTGCTCAGCCTGTACCAGCACACACACACACACCTTACAGTAACTCATGCACATTCCACAACATGAACTACAAACACACACACACATGCACCACTCACTGTGACTCAATGCTCAGACTCTACCAGCCACCCCCCACCACACACACACATAACCACGATGCACTGTGACTCAATGCTCTGCCTATACCAGCAATACAGAAACACACACAGACACGTCAGTGACTCAATGCAAAGCCCATACCAGCACACTCACACACACACAAACACACGGCTCACTGTGACAGAATGCACAGCTTATGTCTTCACACACACAACCTGATTCAATGCTCAGCCTCTACCAGCACACACACACACACACGCATGGCTCATTGTGACTCAATGTACATTTTATACCAGCACAAACACACACACACCTCACTGTAACTCAATGCTCAGACTGTACTACCCACACACACAACATACACACACACGGTGCACAGTGACTCAATGCTCAGCCTATACCAGAACACACACACACACACACAAACAGGCACTCATACATGGCTCACTGTGACTCAGTGAACCACCTATACCATCACACACACATGCGGCTCAATGTGACTCAAAGCCTATAGCAGCACACGCACACACTCACAAACACCCCTCTGTGACTCACTGCACAGCCTATACCAGCGCTCACACACACACACACACAGAGCTGTGAATCAATGCACAGTCTATGGTAGCACACATACACACACACACACACAGCTCAGTGACTCAATGCAAAGCCTATACTAGCACATGCACCCCCCCCACACACACACCTCACTGTGACTCAATGCACAGCCTATACCAGCATGCACACACACACACACAGCTGTGACTCAGTGCACAGTCTATACCAGCACATGCACACACACGCATGCACGGCTCAGTGTGATTCAGTGCACCATCCATACCAGCACATACACACATGCACACGCACCTCACTGTGACTCAATTCTCAGACTATACCAGCACACACACACACGGCACACTGTGACTCAATGCTCAGCCTATACCAGAACACAGACACACACAAACACGCACTCATACATGGTTCACTGTGACTCAGTGAACCACCGATACCAAGACAAACACACACACAAACACACACGGCTAACTGTGACTCAGTGCCCAGTCTATACCGGAACACAAATACACACACACACATACATAGCTCACAGACTCAATGCACAGCCTGTACTACCACAAACAGCAGGCTCACTGTGACTCAGTGCACAGCCTGTACCAGCACAGACACACACACATGGCTCTCTGTGACTCAATGCACTGCCTATAGCAGCACACAAACACACACACGGACATACATGGCTCAGTGCAACACAATGCAGTCCATACCAGTACACACACAAGCCTCACTGTGACAATGCACGGCGTATACCTGCACACACACACACACACAGCTCACTGTGACTCAACGAACGCCCTGTAGCACCACACAAACACACATACAGGCCTCAGTGACTCAATGCAAAGCCCCTACCGGCACACACACACACACCTAAGTGTGACGCAATGCTCAGCCTATACTTGCGCACACAAACACACACATCTTAAGGTAACTCATGCACATTCCACACCATGAAATACAAAATACAAACACACACACATTCACGGCTCACTCTGACTCAATGCACTGTCCATACGAGCACATACACACACAGCACACACCTCACTGTGACTCAATGATCTGATTATATGAGCACACTCATACACACACACACACACAAACACCCCTCACTGTGACTCACTGCACAACCTATACCAGCGTGGACACACACAAACACACATGCTCACTGTGACTAAATGCACAGTCTATACGAGCACACACACACACAACTCATTGTGACCCAACGCACACTCTATACCAGCACACACACATAACTCACTGTGACACAGTGCACAGGCTATATCAGCACACAGACACACACACACAAGGCTCACTGTGACTCAGTGCACTGTGTGTCGCACCACACACACAAACACACACATACACCTCAGTGAGTCAATGCAAAGCCCATACCAGCACACTCATACACACAGACACACACACACACACCTTACTTTGTTTCAATGGTCAGCCTATACCAACACACATATACACACCATACTGTGACTCAGTGCACTCTCTGAACCATCACAAAGACACACACACACGCACGGCTCATTGTGACTGAATGCAGCGTCCATACCAGCAAATACACACCACCCATCTGTGACTCAGTGCTCAGACTATTCCAGCCCCCCCCAACACGTCTCATTGTGACTCAACGCACGGCAAATACCAGTCCACACACACAGACACACACATACACAAACACACGGCTCACTGTGACTCAATGCACACTTTGTATCAACACACACACATACACACCTCCGTGACTCAATGCTCAGCCTGTATCATCACACACACACATGCATACACAAACACACATACACACACAAGGTTCACTGTGATACAGTGCACAGCCTATAGCAGGACACACACACAGACACACGTCACTGTGACTCAAAGCACAGCCTATACCAGCACATACACACGAAAACACACTTTACTGTGACTCAATGCACAGCCTAATGCAGCACACACACACACACACACACACACCGCTCACTGTGACACAATGCACCACCTATACCAGCATGCAAACATGGCTCACTGTGACTCAGTGCACCATCCTTACCTACACACACACACACACGGCTCACTGTGACTCAATGCACAGTTTGTATCAACACACACACATACACACCTCCGTGACTCAATGCTTAGCCTGTATCATCACACACACATGCATACACAAACACACATACACACACAAGGTTCACTGTGATACAATGCACAGCCTATAGCAGGACACACACACAGACACTCCTCACTGTGACTCAGTGCTCAGAATGTAATAGCCCCCCACACACACACACATACACCTCACTGACTCAATGCAAAGCCCATACGAGCACACATGCACACATACACACACCTGATTCAATGCTCCACCCATACCAGTGCACACACACACACCCCGAACTGTGATTCAATGCTCAGCCTATACCAACACACACACATACACACATACACACACACCTCATTGTGACTCAATGCACAGCCTATAGCAGCACACACACACACACACATGCTGACTGAGAGTCAATGCACAGTATATACGAGCACACACACACACAACTCATTGTGCCTCAATGTATAGTCAATACCAGCACACACACAGACACACATAACTCACTGTGACTCAGTTCACAGCCTATATCACCACTCAGACACACACACGCAAGGCTCCCTGTGACTCAACGCACAGTCTGTAGCACCACACACACACACACATACACCTCAGTGACTCAATGCAAAGCCCATACCAGCACACACACACACACACACACGCTGACTGTGACTCAATGCAAAGTCTATACGAGCACACATACACACAACTCATTGTGACTCAATGCACAGCCAATACCAGTACACACACAGACACACATAACTCACTGTGACTCAGTTCACAGCCTATATCTCCACTCAGACACACACACGCAAGGCTCCCTGTGACTCAATGCACAGTCTGTAGCACCACACACACACACACACACATACACCTCAGTGACTCAGTGCAGTCCCATACCAGCACACACACACACACATGCTGACTGTGACTCAATGCACAGTGTATACGAGCACACACACACAACTCATTGTGACTCAGTGCACAGTCAATACCAGCACACACAGACACACATAACTCACTGTGACTCAGTGCACAGTCTGTAGCCCGCCCACACACACATCAGGGACTCAATGAAAAGCCCATACCGGCGCGCACACACACACACACATACACACCTAAACGTGATTCAATGCTCAGCCTCTACCAGCACACACACAAACACACACACACACACACGCATGGCTCCTTGTGGTTCAATGTACATTTCATACCAGCACAGATACACACAACACATCTCACTGTAACTCAATGCTCAGACTGTACTACCAACACACACAACACACACACACGGCGCACTATGACTCAAAGCTCAGGCTCTACCAGAACACACACACACACACAAACACGCACTCATACATGGCTCACTGTGACTCAATGAACCAGTTATGCCATCACACACACACACACACAAACACACGGCTCACTGTGACTCAGTGCACAGCGTACACCTTTCCCGACTCCCACACACATGGCTCACTGTGACTCAATGCCCAGCTTATATCATTACACACACACACATACACACGTGGCTCACTGTGACTCAGTGCACTGCCTAAAGCAGCACAGAAACACGCACATGGACATACATGGCTCACTGTGACACAATGCACAGCCCAAACCAGTACACACACAAACCTCACTGTGACTGAATGCACAGCGTATACTGCACACACATACACAAACACAGAGCTCACTGTGACGCAATGCACAGCCTATACCAGTACACACGCATACACACGTCTCAATTTGACTCAATGAACAGCCTATAGCACCACACAGACACACATACAGGCTTCAGTGACTCAATGCAAAGCCCATTACCGACACACACACACACACACACACCTAAATGTGACTCAGTGCTCAGCCTGTACCAGCACACACAAACACACTCACCTTACAGTAACTCACGCACATTCCACACCATGAAATACAAACACACACACACAGAGATATGCACAGCTCAATGAGACTCAATGCGCTGTCCATAATAGCAAATACACGCACACAGCACACCTCACTGTGACTCAATGATCTGATTATACCAGCACACTCACACACACACACACACACAAACACATGGCTCACTGTGACTCAGTGCACCGTATGCCTGCCCCCAGTCCCAGACACACATGGCTCACTGTGAATGAATGCACAGCCTATATCTTCACAACACATACACATACACACACACACACACAGACACACACACACACCCCTCAGGGACTCAATGCAAAGCCCATACCAGCACACACACACATATACACACACTGAACTGTGACTCAATGCTCAGATTATACCAGCACAGACACAGAAACACATGACTCACTGTAACTCAGTGCAGAGCATATACCAGCCCCCCCCCACGGCTCACTGTGACTCAATGCACAGCCTATAGCAGCACACACACACACGCTCACTGTGACTCAATGCACAGTCAATACCAGCACACACACACACATAACTCACTGTGACTCAGTTCACAGCCTATATCAGCACTCACACACACACACACACATGCTGAGAGTCAATGCACAGTGTATACAAGCACACACACACAACTCATTGTGCCTCAATGCACAATGACTCAATGCACTGTGACTCAATGCACAGTCCGTAGCCCCCCCACACACAACTCAGTGACTCAATGCAAAGCCCATTCCAGCGCACACAGACACACATAAACACACACACACCTAACTGTGATTCAATGCTCAGCCTCTACCAGCACACACACACACACAAACCCACACACACACACACATACCACATCTCACTGTAACTCAATGCTCAGACTGTACTACCCACACACACAACATACACACACACGGTGCACTGTGACTGAATGCTCAGCCTATAGCAGCACACACACACACATGCTCCCTATGACTCAATGCAGTCTATACGAGCACACACACACACAAATCATTGTGACTCCATGCACAGTCAATACCAGCACACACAGACACACATAACTCATTGTGACTCAGTTCACAGCCGATATCAGCACTCAAACACACACAAGGCTCACTGTGACTCAATGCACAGTCTGTAGCACCACACAAAAACACACACACATACTCACTGTGACTCAATGCAGAGTCTATACCAGCACACACACACACACACAAAACTCATTGTGACTCCATGCACAGTCAATACCAGCACACACACACTCACATACAAAGCTCACTGTGACTCATTGCACAGCCTATAGCAGTACACACACACACGTCTCAATTTGACTCAATGAACAGTGTGTAGCACCACACAAACACACATACAGGCCTCAGTGACTCTGCAAAGCCCATACCAGCACACACACACACACAAGTGTGACTGAGTGCTCAGCCTGTACCAGCACACACACACACACCTTACAGTAACTCATGCACATTCCACAACATGAACTACAAACACACACACACATGCACCACTCACTGTGACTCAATGCTCAGACTCTACCAGCCACCCCCACCACACACACACATAACCACGACGCACTGTGACTCAATGCTCTGCCTATACCAGCAATACAGAAACACACACAGACACCTCAGTGACTCAATGCAAAGCCCATACCAGCACACTCACACACACACAAACACACGGCTCACTGTGACAGAATGCACAGCTTATGTCTTCACACACACAACCTGATTCAATGCTCAGCCTCTACCAGCACACACACACACACACGCATGGCTCATTGTGACTCAATGTACATTTTATACCAGCACAAACACACACACACCTCACTGTAACTCAATGCTCAGACTGTACTACCCCCACACACAACATACACACACACGGTGCACAGTGACTCAATGCTCAGCCTATACCAGAACACACACACACACACACAAACAGGCACTCATACATGGCTCACTGTGACTCAGTGAACCACCTATACCATCACACACACATGCGGCTCAATGTGACTCAAAGCCTATAGCAGCACACGCACACACTCACAAACACCCCTCTGTGACTCACTGCACAGCCTATACCAGCGCTCACACACACACACACACAGAGCTGTGAATCAATGCACAGTCTATGGTAGCACACATACACAAGCACACACACAGCTCAGTGACTCAATGCAAAGCCTATACTAGCACATGCACCCCCCCACACACACACCTCACTGTGACTCAATGCACAGCCTATACCAGCATGCACACACACACACACAGCTGTGACTCAGTGCACAGTCTATACCAGCACATGCACACACACGCATGCACGGCTCAGTGTGATTCAGTGCACCATCCATACCAGCACATACACACATGCACACGCACCTCACTGTGACTCAATTCTCAGACTATACCAGCACACACACACACGGCACACTGTGACTCAATGCTCAGCCTATACCAGAACACAGACACACACAAACACGCACTCATACATGGTTCACTGTGACTCAGTGAACCACCGATACCAAGACAAACACACACACAAACACACACGGCTAACTGTGACTCAGTGCCCAGTCTATACCGGAACACAAATACACACACACACATACATAGCTCACAGACTCAATGCACAGCCTGTACTACCACAAACAGCAGGCTCACTGTGACTCAGTGCACAGCCTGTACCAGCACAGACACACACACATGGCTCTCTGTGACTCAATGCACTGCCTATAGCAGCACACAAACACACACACGGACATACATGGCTCAGTGCGACACAATGCAGTCCATACTAGTACACACACAAGCCTCACTGTGACTGAATGCACGGCGTATACCTGCACACACACACACACACAGCTCATTGTGACTCAACGAACGCCCTGTAGCACCACACAAACACACATACAGGCCTCAGTGACTCAATGCAAAGCCCCTACCGGCACACACACACACACCTAAGTGTGACTCAATGCTCAGCCTATACCTGCGCACACAAACACACACATCTTAAGGTAACTCATGCACATTCCACACCATGAAATACAAAATACAAACACACACACATTCACGGCTCACTCTGACTCAATGCACTGTCCATACGAGCACACACACACAACTCATTGTGACCCAACGCACACTCTATACCAGCACACACACATAACTCACTGTGACACAGTGCACAGGCTATATCAGCACACAGACACACACACACAAGGCTCACTGTGACTCAGTGCACTGTGTGTAGCACCACACACACAAACACACAAACACACACATACACCTCAGTGAGTCAATGCAAAGCCCATACCAGCACACTCATACACACAGACACACACACACACCTTACTGTGTTTCAATGGTCAGCCTATACCAACACACATATACACACCATACTGTGACTCAGTGCACTCTCTGAACCATCACAAAGACACACACACACGCACGGCTCATTGTGACTGAATGCAGCGTCCATACCAGCAAATACACACCACCCATCTGTGACTCAGTGCTCAGACTATTCCAGCCCCCCCAACACGTCCCATTGTGACTCAACGCCTGGCAAATACCAGTCCACACACACAGACACACACATACACAAACACACGGCTCACTGTGACTCAATGCACACTTTGTATCAACACACACACATACACACCTCCGTGACTCAATGCTCAGCCTGTATCATCACACACACACATGCATACACAAACACACATACACACACAAGGTTCACTGTGATACAATGCACAGCCTATAGCAGGACACACACACAGACACTCCTCACTGTGACTCAGTGCTCAGACTGTAATAGCCCCCCACACACACACATACACCTCACTGACTCAATGCAAAGCCCATACGAGCACACATGCACACATACACACACCTGATTCAATGCTCCACCCATACCAGTGCACACACACACACCCCAAACTGTGATTCAATGCTCAGCCTATACCAACACACACACACATACACACATACACACACACCTCATTGTGACTCAATGCACAGCCTATAGCAGCACACACACACATGCTGACTGAGAGTCAATGCACAGTATATACGAGCACACACACACACAACTCATTGTGCCTCAATGTATAGTCAATACCAGCACACACACAGACACACATAACTCACTGTGACTCAGTTCACAGCCTATATCAGCACTCAGAAACACACACGGAAGGCTCACAGTGACCCAATACACAGTCTGTATCACCCCAGAAACACACAGACACACACACACACACACATACCCCTCAGTGACTCAATACAAAGCCATTACCAGCACACACACACACACACACACCTGTGATTCAGTGCTCAGCCTAAACCAGCAGACACATATACACACACACACACACCTTACTGTGACTCAGTGCACCCCCTAGACCACTACGTACACACACACACACACACACACACACGGCTAATTGTGACTCAATGGAGAGTCCATCCCAGCACATACACACATGCAACACACCTCACAGTGAATCAATGCTCAGACTATACTAGCCCACACCCCCACACACAACACACCTCACTGTGACTCAATACTCAGACTATACTAGCCCACACCCACACACACCCACATACACCTCACTGACTCAATGCACAGCCCATACGAGGACACATGCACACATACACACACCTAACTGATTCAATGCTCCGCCCATACCAGTGTACACACACACATACCCCTAACTGTGATTCAATGCTCAGCCTATACCAACACACACACATACACACACACCTCATTGTGACTCAATACACATCCTATAGCAGCACACACACACACACATGCTGACTGTGACTCAATGTGCAGTCTATACAAGCACGCACACAAACAACTCATTGTGACTGAGTGCACAGTCAATACCAGCACACACACAGACACACATAACTCACTGTGACTCGGTTCACAGCCTATATCACCACTCAGACACACACACGCAAGGCTCACTGTGACTCAATGCACAGTCTGTAGCACCACACACACAGACACATACACCTCAGTGACTCAATGCAAAGCCCATACCAGCACACACACACACACACACGCTGTGACTCAATGCAAAGTCTATACGAGCACACATACAACTCATTGTGACTCAATGCACAGTCAATACCAGCACACACACAGACACACATAACTCACTGTGACTCAGTTCACAGCCTATATCACCACTCAGACACACACGCAAGGCTCACTGTGACTCAATGCACAGTCTGTAGCACCACACAAAAACACACACACATACTCACTATGACTCAATGCACAGTCTATACCAGCACACACACACACACACACATAACTCACTGTGACTCAGTGCACAGGCTATATCATCACACAGACACACACACACAAGGCTGTGACCTAGTGAATAGTCTGTAGCACCACACACACACTGACACATACACCTCAGTGACTCAATGCAAAGCCCATACCAGCACACACAAACACATACACACACCTGTGATTCAATGCTCAGCCTAAACCAGCACACACATACACACACACACAGCTGTGACTCAATGCACACCCTAGACCACTACGTACACACACACACGCGGCTAATTGTGGCTCAAGAGAGTCCATACCAGCACATACACACACACAACACACCTCACTGTGACTCAATGCTCAGACTATACTAGCCCCCCCACACACATACACCTCAGTGACTCAATGCAAAGCCCATACGAGCACACGTGCACACATACACACACTTAATTGATTCAGTGCTCCACCCATACCAGTGCAGACACACCCGTGATTCAATGCTCAGCCTATACCAGCACACACACACACACCTCATTGACTCAATGCACAGCCTACAGCAGTACACACACACACATGCTGTGACTCAATGCACAGTCTATACGAGCACACACACAGACACACGTAACTCACTGTGACTTAGTTCACAGCCTATATCAGCACTCAGATGTACACACGCAAGGCTCACAGTGACTCAATGCACAGTCTGTAGCACCACACACACACAGACACACACACCTCAGTGAGTCAATACAAAGCCCATAGCAGCACACACACTCCCACACCTGTGACTCAATGCTAAGCCTATAGCAGCACACATATACACACCATACTGTGACTCAGTGCACACTCTACACCATCACAAAGACACACACACACTCACGGCTCATTGTGACTGAATGCACCGTCCATACCAGCACATACACACACACAACACATCTGTCAGTCAATGCTCAGACTGTACAACCCACACACACAACACACGGTGCACTGTGACTCAATGCTCAGCCTATGCCAGAACACACACACACACACAAACAAACACACACTCATACATGGCTCACTGTGACTTAGTGAACCACCTATACCATCACACACACACACACACACACACACAGAGACACCTCAGTGACTCAATGGAGAGCCCATACCAGCCCCCCCCACACACCTGTGATTCAGTGTGCAGCCTCTACCAGCACACACACACCATACTGTGACTCAACGCACACTCTACACCACCACATACACACACACACATACACACACATACGCATGCCTCTTTGTGACTCAATGTGCTGTCCATACCAGCACATATACACACACACAACACACCTCACTGTGACTCTATGCTGAGACCATAGTAGCCCCCCCCCACACACACACACGGCACACTGTGACTCAATTCTAAGCCTATACCAGCACATACAGAAACACACACACACCCCAGTGACTCAATGCAAAGTCCATACCAGCATACATACACACATATACGCAGCTAAGTGTGACTCGGTGCTCAGCCTGTACCAGCACACACACAGACACACACGCCACCCACACGGCTCTGTGACTCATTGCGGAGCCCGTACCAGCATAAAATCACGGCTCACTTATCACTCAATGCTTAGTCTGTAGCAGCACACACACACACACACACACACACACAAACACCTCACTGTGACTCAATGCAAAGCCCATACAGGCACACACACACACACCTGAGTCAATGCAGTCTTTACCAACACACACACACACACACACCTGTGAGTCAATGCAGTCTTTACCAACACACACACACACACACGCATGGCTCAATGTGACTCAACGCACAGCCTATACCATCACATACACACACGAAGACACACAGGCACGGCTCACTGTTAATCAATGCACAGTCCATACCAACACATACACACACACACAGGCACCTTACTGTAACTAAATTCACATTGTATACCAGCACAGACACACAGAAACATGCATTCACACATGGCTCACTGTGAATCAATGAACCGTCTACACCATCACACACATACAGACACACACACACACACGGCTCACTGTGACTCAATGCACTGCCGAAAGCAGCACACAAACACACAGAGACATACATGGCTCACTGTGACACAATGTAGTCCATACGAGTACACACACAAGCCTCACTGTGACTGAATGCACGGCGTATACCTGCACATACACACACAGCTCACTGTGACTCAATGCACATTCTATACCATCACACACACACTCACATACAAAGCTCACTGTGACTCATTGCACAGCCTATAGCAGTACACACACACACACACACGTCTCAATTTGACTCAATGAACAGTCTGTAGCACCACACAAACACACATACAGGCCTCAGTGCCTCTGCAAAGCCCATACCAGCACACACACACACACAAGTGTGACTGAGTGCTCAGCCTGTACCAGCACACACACACACACCTTACAGTAACTCATGCACATTCCACAACATGAACTACAAACACACACACACATGCACCACTCACTGTGACTCAATGCTCAGACTCTACCAGCCACCCCCCACCACACACACACATAACCACGATGCACTGTGACTCAATGCTCTGCCTATACCAGCAATACAGAAACACACACAGACACCTCAGTGACTCAATGCAAAGCCCATACCAGCACACTCACACACACACAAACACACGGCTCACTGTGACAGAATGCACAGCTTATGTCTTCACACACACAACCTGATTCAATGCTCAGCCTCTACCAGCACACACACACACACACGCATGGCTCATTGTGACTCAATGTACATTTTATACCAGCACAAACACACACACACCTCACTGTAACTCAATGCTCAGACTGTACTACCCACACACACAACATACACACACACGGTGCACAGTGACTCAATGCTCAGCCTATACCAGAACACACACACACACACACAAACAGGCACTCATACATGGCTCACTGTGACTCAGTGAACCACCTATACCATCACACACACATGCGGCTCAATGTGACTCAAAGCCTATAGCAGCACACGCACACACTCACAAACACCCCTCTGTGACTCACTGCACAGCCTATACCAGCGCTCACACACACACACACACAGAGCTGTGAATCAATGCACAGTCTATGGTAGCACACATACACAAGCACACACACAGCTCAGTGACTCAATGCAAAGCCTATACTAGCACATGCACCCCCCCACACACACACCTCACTGTGACTCAATGCACAGCCTATACCAGCATGCACACACACACACACAGCTGTGACTCAGTGCACAGTCTATACCAGCACATGCACACACACGCATGCACGGCTCAGTGTGATTCAGTGCACCATCCATACCAGCACATACACACATGCACACGCACCTCACTGTGACTCAATTCTCAGACTATACCAGCACACACACACACGGCACACTGTGACTCAATGCTCAGCCTATACCAGAACACAGACACACACAAACACGCACTCATACATGGTTCACTGTGACTCAGTGAACCACCGATACCAAGACAAACACACACACAAACACACACGGCTAACTGTGACTCAGTGCCCAGTCTATACCGGAACACAAATACACACACACACATACATAGCTCACAGACTCAATGCACAGCCTGTACTACCACAAACAGCAGGCTCACTGTGACTCAGTGCACAGCCTGTACCAGCACAGACACACACACATGGCTCTCTGTGACTCAATGCACTGCCTATAGCAGCACACAAACACACACACGGACATACATGGCTCAGTGCAACACAATGCAGTCCATACCAGTACACACACAAGCCTCACTGTGACAATGCACGGCGTATACCTGCACACACACACACACACAGCTCACTGTGACTCAACGAACGCCCTGTAGCACCACACAAACACACATACAGGCCTCAGTGACTCAATGCAAAGCCCCTACCGGCACACACACACACACCTAAGTGTGACGCAATGCTCAGCCTATACCTGCGCACACAAACACACACATCTTAAGGTAACTCATGCACATTCCACACCATGAAATACAAAATACAAACACACACACATTCACGGCTCACTCTGACTCAATGCACTGTCCATACGAGCACATACACACACAGCACACACCTCACTGTGACTCAATGATCTGATTATATGAGCACACTCATACACACACACACACACACAAACACCCCTCACTGTGACTCACTGCACAACCTATACCAGCGTGGACACACACAAACACACATGCTCACTGTGACTAAATGCACAGTCTATACGAGCACACACACACACAACTCATTGTGACCCAACGCACACTCTATACCAGCACACACACATAACTCACTGTGACACAGTGCACAGGCTATATCAGCACACAGACACACACACACAAGGCTCACTGTGACTCAGTGCACTGTGTGTCGCACCACACACACAAACACACACATACACCTCAGTGAGTCAATGCAAAGCCCATACCAGCACACTCATACACACAGACACACACACACACACCTTACTTTGTTTCAATGGTCAGCCTATACCAACACACATATACACACCATACTGTGACTCAGTGCACTCTCTGAACCATCACAAAGACACACACACACGCACGGCTCATTGTGACTGAATGCAGCGTCCATACCAGCAAATACACACCACCCATCTGTGACTCAGTGCTCAGACTATTCCAGCCCCCCCCAACACGTCTCATTGTGACTCAACGCACGGCAAATACCAGTCCACACACACAGACACACACATACACAAACACACGGCTCACTGTGACTCAATGCACACTTTGTATCAACACACACACATACACACCTCCGTGACTCAATGCTCAGCCTGTATCATCACACACACACATGCATACACAAACACACATACACACACAAGGTTCACTGTGATACAGTGCACAGCCTATAGCAGGACACACACACAGACACACGTCACTGTGACTCAAAGCACAGCCTATACCAGCACATACACACGAAAACACACTTTACTGTGACTCAATGCACAGCCTAATGCAGCACACACACACACACACACACACACCGCTCACTGTGACACAGTGCACCACCTATACCAGCATGCAAACATGGCTCACTGTGACTCAGTGCACCATCCTTACCTACACACACACACACACGGCTCACTGTGACTCAATGCACAGTTTGTATCAACACACACACATACACACCTCCGTGACTCAATGCTTAGCCTGTATCATCACACACACACATGCATACACAAACACACATACACACACAAGGTTCACTGTGATACAATGCACAGCCTATAGCAGGACACACACACAGACACTCCTCACTGTGACTCAGTGCTCAGAATGTAATAGCCCCCCCCCACACACATACACCTCACTGACTCAATGCAAAGCCCATACGAGCACACATGCACACATACACACACCTGATTCAATGCTCCACCCATACCAGTGCACACACACACACCCCGAACTGTGATTCAATGCTCAGCCTATACCAACACACACACATACACACATACACACACACCTCATTGTGACTCAATGCACAGCCTATAGCAGCACACACACACACACATGCTGACTGAGAGTCAATGCACAGTATATACGAGCACACACACACACAACTCATTGTGCCTCAATGTATAGTCAATACCAGCACACACACAGACACACATAACTCACTGTGACTCAGTTCACAGCCTATATCACCACTCAGACACACACACGCAAGGCTCCCTGTGACTCAACGCACAGTCTGTAGCACCACACACACACACACATACACCTCAGTGACTCAATGCAAAGCCCATACCAGCACACACACACACACACACACGCTGACTGTGACTCAATGCAAAGTCTATACGAGCACACATACACACAACTCATTGTGACTCAATGCACAGCCAATACCAGTACACACACAGACACACATAACTCACTGTGACTCAGTTCACAGCCTATATCTCCACTCAGACACACACACGCAAGGCTCCCTGTGACTCAATGCACAGTCTGTAGCACCACACACACACACACACACATACACCTCAGTGACTCAGTGCAGTCCCATACCAGCACACACACACACACATGCTGACTGTGACTCAATGCACAGTGTATACGAGCACACACACACAACTCATTGTGACTCAGTGCACAGTCAATACCAGCACACACAGACACACATAACTCACTGTGACTCAGTGCACAGTCTGTAGCCCGCCCACACACACATCAGGGACTCAATGAAAAGCCCATACCGGCGCGCACACACACACACACATACACACCTAAACGTGATTCAATGCTCAGCCTCTACCAGCACACACACAAACACACACACACACACACGCATGGCTCCTTGTGGTTCAATGTACATTTCATACCAGCACAGATACACACAACACATCTCACTGTAACTCAATGCTCAGACTGTACTACCAACACACACAACACACACACACGGCGCACTATGACTCAAAGCTCAGGCTCTACCAGAACACACACACACACACAAACACGCACTCATACATGGCTCACTGTGACTCAATGAACCAGTTATGCCATCACACACACACACACACAAACACACGGCTCACTGTGACTCAGTGCACAGTGTACACCTTTCCCGACTCCCACACACATGGCTCACTGTGACTCAATGCCCAGCTTATATCATTACACACACACACATACACACGTGGCTCACTGTGACTCAGTGCACTGCCTAAAGCAGCACAGAAACACGCACATGGACATACATGGCTCACTGTGACACAATGCACAGCCCAAACCAGTACACACACAAACCTCACTGTGACTGAATGCACAGCGTATACTGCACACACATACACAAACACAGAGCTCACTGTGACGCAATGCACAGCCTATACCAGTACACACGCATACACACGTCTCAATTTGACTCAATGAACAGCCTATAGCACCACACAGACACACATACAGGCTTCAGTGACTCAATGCAAAGCCCATTACCGACACACACACACACACACACACCTAAATGTGACTCAGTGCTCAGCCTGTACCAGCACACACAAACACACTCACCTTACAGTAACTCACGCACATTCCACACCATGAAATACAAACACACACACACAGAGATATGCACAGCTCAATGAGACTCAATGCGCTGTCCATAATAGCAAATACACGCACACAGCACACCTCACTGTGACTCAATGATCTGATTATACCAGCACACTCACACACACACACACACACAAACACATGGCTCACTGTGACTCAGTGCACCGTATGCCTGCCCCCAGTCCCAGACACACATAGCTCACTGTGAATGAATGCACAGCCTATATCTTCACAACACATACACATACACACACACACACACACACACACACACCCCTCAGGGACTCAATGCAAAGCCCATACCAGCACACACACACATATACACACACTGAACTGTGACTCAATGCTCAGATTATACCAGCACAGACACAGAAACACATGACTCACTGTAACTCAGTGCAGAGCATATACCAGCCTCCCCCCACGGCTCACTGTGACTCAATGCACAGCCTATAGCAGCACACACACACACGCTCACTGTGACTCAATGCACAGTCAATACCAGCACACACACACACATAACTCACTGTGACTCAGTTCACAGCCTATATCAGCACTCACACACACACACACACATGCTGAGAGTCAATGCACAGTGTATACAAGCACACACACACAACTCATTGTGCCTCAATGCACAATGACTCAATGCACTGTGACTCAATGCACAGTCCGTAGCCCCCACACACACAACTCAGTGACTCAATGCAAAGCCCATTCCAGCGCACACAGACACACATAAACACACACACACCTAACTGTGATTCAATGCTCAGCCTCTACCAGCACACACACACACACAAACCCACACACACACACACATACCACATCTCACTGTAACTCAATGCTCAGACTGTACTACCCACACACACAACATACACACACACGGTGCACTGTGACTGAATGCTCAGCCTATAGCAGCACACACACACACATGCTCCCTATGACTCAATGCAGTCTATACGAGCGCACACACACACAAATCATTGTGACTCCATGCACAGTCAATACCAGCACACACAGACACACATAACTCATTGTGACTCAGTTCACAGCCGATATCAGCACTCAAACACACACAAGGCTCACTGTGACTCAATGCACAGTCTGTAGCACCACACAAAAACACACACACATACTCACTGTGACTCAATGCAGAGTCTATACCAGCACACACACACACACAAAACTCATTGTGACTCCATGCACAGTCAATACCAGCACACACACACTCACATACAAAGCTCACTGTGACTCATTGCACAGCCTATAGCAGTACACACACACACGTCTCAATTTGACTCAATGAACAGTGTGTAGCACCACACAAACACACATACAGGCCTCAGTGACTCTGCAAAGCCCATACCAGCACACACACACACACAAGTGTGACTGAGTGCTCAGCCTGTACCAGCACACACACACACACCTTACAGTAACTCATGCACATTCCACAACATGAACTACAAACACACACACACATGCACCACTCACTGTGACTCAATGCTCAGACTCTACCAGCCACCCCCACCACACACACACATAACCACGACGCACTGTGACTCAATGCTCTGCCTATACCAGCAATACAGAAACACACACAGACACGTCAGTGACTCAATGCAAAGCCCATACCAGCACACTCACACACACACAAACACACGGCTCACTGTGACAGAATGCACAGCTTATGTCTTCACACACACAACCTGATTCAATGCTCAGCCTCTACCAGCACACACACACACACACGCATGGCTCATTGTGACTCAATGTACATTTTATACCAGCACAAACACACACACACCTCACTGTAACTCAATGCTCAGACTGTACTACCCACACACACAACATACACACACACGGTGCACAGTGACTCAATGCTCAGCCTATACCAGAACACACGCACACACACACAAACAGGCACTCATACATGGCTCACTGTGACTCAGTGAACCACCTATACCATCACACACACATGCGGCTCAATGTGACTCAAAGCCTATAGCAGCACACGCACACACTCACAAACACCCCTCTGTGACTCACTGCACAGCCTATACCAGCGCTCACACACACACACACACAGAGCTGTGAATCAATGCACAGTCTATGGTAGCACATACACACACACACACACAGCTCAGTGACTCAATGCAAAGCCTATACTAGCACATGCACCCCCCCACACACACACCTCACTGTGACTCAATGCACAGCCTATACCAGCATGCACACACACACACAGCTGTGACTCAGTGCACAGTCTATACCAGCACATGCACACACACGCATGCACGGCTCAGTGTGATTCAGTGCACCATCCATACCAGCACATACACACATGCACATGCACCTCACTGTGACTCAATTCTCAGACTATACCAGCACACACACACACGGCACACTGTGACTCAATGCTCAGCCTATACCAGAACACAGACACACACAAACACGCACTCATACATGGTTCACTGTGACTCAGTGAACCACCGATACCAAGACAAACACACACACAAACACACACGGCTAACTGTGACTCAGTGCCCAGTCTATACCGGAACACAAATACACACACACACATACATAGCTCACAGACTCAATGCACAGCCTGTACTACCACAAACAGCAGGCTCACTGTGACTCAGTGCACAGCCTGTACCAGCACAGACACACACACATGGCTCTCTGTGACTCAATGCACTGCCTATAGCAGCACACAAACACACACACGGACATACATGGCTCAGTGCGACACAATGCAGTCCATACCAGTACACACACAAGCCTCACTGTGACTGAATGCACGGCGTATACCTGCACACACACACACACACAGCTCACTGTGACTCAACGAACGCCCTGTAGCACCACACAAACACACATACAGGCCTCAGTGACTCAATGCAAAGCCCCTACCGGCACACACACACACACCTAAGTGTGACTCAATGCTCAGCCTATACCTGCGCACACAAACACACACATCTTAAGGTAACTCATGCACATTCCACACCATGAAATACAAAATACAAACACACACACATTCACGGCTCACTCTGACTCAATGCACTGTCCATACGAGCACACACACACAACTCATTGTGACCCAACGCACACTCTATACCAGCACACACACATAACTCACTGTGACACAGTGCACAGGCTATATCAGCACACAGACACACACACACAAGGCTCACTGTGACTCAGTGCACTGTGTGTAGCACCACACACACAAACACACAAACACACACATACACCTCAGTGAGTCAATGCAAAGCCCATACCAGCACACTCATACACACAGACACACACACACACCTTACTGTGTTTCAATGGTCAGCCTATACCAACACACATATACACACCATACTGTGACTCAGTGCACTCTCTGAACCATCACAAAGACACACACACACGCACGGCTCATTGTGACTGAATGCAGCGTCCATACCAGCAAATACACACCACCCATCTGTGACTCAGTGCTCAGACTATTCCAGCCCCCCCAACACGTCTCATTGTGACTCAACGCACGGCAAATACCAGTCCACACGCACAGACACACACATACACAAACACACGGCTCACTGTGACTCAATGCACACTTTGTATCAACACACACACATACACACCTCCGTGACTCAATGCTCAGCCTGTATCATCACACACACACATGCATACACAAACACACATACACACACAAGGTTCACTGTGATACAATGCACAGCCTATAGCAGGACACACACACAGACACTCCTCACTGTGACTCAGTGCTCAGACTGTAATAGCCCCCCCCACACACACATACACCTCACTGACTCAATGCAAAGCCCATACGAGCACACATGCACACATACACACACCTGATTCAATGCTCCACCCATACCAGTGCACACACACACACCCCAAACTGTGATTCAATGCTCAGCCTATACCAACACACACACACATACACACATACACACACACCTCATTGTGACTCAATGCACAGCCTATAGCAGCACACACACACACACACATGCTGACTGAGAGTCAATGCACAGTATATACGAGCACACACACACACAACTCATTGTGCCTCAATGTATAGTCAATACCAGCACACACACAGACACACATAACTCACTGTGACTCAGTTCACAGCCTATATCAGCACTCAGAAACACACACGGAAGGCTCACAGTGACCCAATACACAGTCTGTATCACCCCAGAAACACACAGACACACACACACACACACACATACCCCTCAGTGACTCAATACAAAGCCATTACCAGCACACACACACACACACACACACCTGTGATTCAGTGCTCAGCCTAAACCAGCAGACACATATACACACACACACACACCTTACTGTGACTCAGTGCACCCCCTAGACCACTACGTACACACACACACACACACACACACACGGCTAATTGTGACTCAATGGAGAGTCCATCCCAGCACATACACACATGCAACACACCTCACAGTGAATCAATGCTCAGACTATACTAGCCCACACCCCCACACACAACACACCTCACTGTGACTCAATACTCAGACTATACTAGCCCACACCCACACACACCCACATACACCTCACTGACTCAATGCACAGCCCATACGAGGACACATGCACACATACACACACCTAACTGATTCAATGCTCCGCCCATACCAGTGTACACACACACATACCCCTAACTGTGATTCAATGCTCAGCCTATACCAACACACACACATACACACACACCTCATTGTGACTCAATACACATCCTATAGCAGCACACACACACACACATGCTGACTGTGACTCAATGTGCAGTCTATACAAGCACGCACACAAACAACTCATTGTGACTGAGTGCACAGTCAATACCAGCACACACACAGACACACATAACTCACTGTGACTCGGTTCACAGCCTATATCACCACTCAGACACACACACGCAAGGCTCACTGTGACTCAATGCACAGTCTGTAGCACCACACACACAGACACACACACCTCAGTGACTCAATGCAAAGCCCATACCAGCACACACACACACACACACGCTGTGACTCAATGCAACGTCTATACGAGCACACATACAACTCATTGTGACTCAATGCACAGTCAATACCAGCACACACACAGACACACATAACTCACTGTGACTCAGTTCACAGCCTATATCACCACTCAGACACACACGCAAGGCTCACTGTGACTCAATGCACAGTCTGTAGCACCACACAAAAACACACACACATACTCACTATGACTCAATGCACAGTCTATACCAGCACACACACACACACACACATAACTCACTGTGACTCAGTGCACAGGCTATATCATCACACAGACACACACACACAAGGCTGTGACCTAGTGAATAGTCTGTAGC
The DNA here is from genome assembly GCF_964341445.2 of Mesoplodon mirus. Lineage (NCBI taxonomy): Eukaryota > Metazoa > Chordata > Mammalia > Artiodactyla > Ziphiidae > Mesoplodon > Mesoplodon mirus. Next base: position 199,224 of record NW_028295345.1, read on the forward strand.
ACCACACACACACTGACACATACACCTCAGTGACTCAATGCAAAGCCCATACCAGCACACACAAACACATACACACACCTGTGATTCAATGCTCAGCCTAAACCAGCACACACATACACACACACACAGCTGTGACTCAATGCACACCCTAGACCACTACGTACACACACACACGCGGCTAATTGTGGCTCAAGAGAGTCCATACCAGCACATACACACACACAACACACCTCACTGTGACTCAATGCTCAGACTATACTAGCCCCCCCCACACACATACACCTCAGTGACTCAATGCAAAGCCCATACGAGCACACGTGCACACATACACACACTTAATTGATTCAGTGCTCCACCCATACCAGTGCAGACACACCCGTGATTCAATGCTCAGCCTATACCAGCACACACACACACACCTCATTGACTCAATGCACAGCCTACAGCAGTACACACACACACATGCTGTGACTCAATGCACAGTCTATACGAGCACACACACAGACACACGTAACTCACTGTGACTTAGTTCACAGCCTATATCAGCACTCAGATGTACACACGCAAGGCTCACAGTGACTCAATGCACAGTCTGTAGCACCACACACACACAGACACACACACCTCAGTGAGTCAATACAAAGCCCATAGCAGCACACACACTCCCACACCTGTGACTCAATGCTAAGCCTATAGCAGCACACATATACACACCATACTGTGACTCAGTGCACACTCTACACCATCACAAAGACACACACACACTCACGGCTCATTGTGACTGAATGCACCGTCCATACCAGCACATACACACACACAACACATCTGTCAGTCAATGCTCAGACTGTACAACCCACACACACAACACACGGTGCACTGTGACTCAATGCTCAGCCTATGCCAGAACACACACACACACAAACAAACACACACTCATACATGGCTCACTGTGACTTAGTGAACCACCTATACCATCACACACACACACACACACACACACAGAGACACCTCAGTGACTCAATGGAGAGCCCATACCAGCCCCCCCCACACACCTGTGATTCAGTGTGCAGCCTCTACCAGCACACACACACCATACTGTGACTCAACGCACACTCTACACCACCACATACACACACACACATACACACACATACGCATGCCTCTTTGTGACTCAATGTGCTGTCCATACCAGCACATATACACACACACAACACACCTCACTGTGACTCTATGCTGAGACCATAGTAGCCCCCCCCCCACACACACACGGCACACTGTGACTCAATTCTAAGCCTATACCAGCACATACAGAAACACACACACACCCCAGTGACTCAATGCAAAGTCCATACCAGCATACATACACACATATACGCAGCTAAGTGTGACTCGGTGCTCAGCCTGTACCAGCACACACACAGACACACACGCCACCCACACGGCTCTGTGACTCATTGCGGAGCCCGTACCAGCATAAAATCACGGCTCACTTATCACTCAATGCTTAGTCTGTAGCAGCACACACACACACACACACACACACACAAACACCTCACTGTGACTCAATGCAAAGCCCATACAGGCACACACACACACACCTGAGTCAATGCAGTCTTTACCAACACACACACACACACACACCTGTGAGTCAATGCAGTCTTTACCAACACACACACACACACACGCATGGCTCAATGTGACTCAACGCACAGCCTATACCATCACATACACACACGAAGACACACAGGCACGGCTCACTGTTAATCAATGCACAGTCCATACCAACACATACACACACACACAGGCACCTTACTGTAACTAAATTCACATTGTATACCAGCACAGACACACAGAAACATGCATTCACACATGGCTCACTGTGAATCAATGAACCGTCTACACCATCACACACATACAGACACACACACACACACGGCTCACTGTGACTCAATGCACTGCCGAAAGCAGCACACAAACACACAGAGACATACATGGCTCACTGTGACACAATGTAGTCCATACGAGTACACACACAAGCCTCACTGTGACTGAATGCACGGCGTATACCTGCACATACACACACAGCTCACTGTGACTCAATGCACATTCTATACCATCACACACACACTCACATACAAAGCTCACTGTGACTCATTGCACAGCCTATAGCAGTACACACACACACACACACGTCTCAATTTGACTCAATGAACAGTCTGTAGCACCACACAAACACACATACAGGCCTCAGTGCCTCTGCAAAGCCCATACCAGCACACACACACACACAAGTGTGACTGAGTGCTCAGCCTGTACCAGCACACACACACACACCTTACAGTAACTCATGCACATTCCACAACATGAACTACAAACACACACACACATGCACCACTCACTGTGACTCAATGCTCAGACTCTACCAGCCACCCCCCACCACACACACACATAACCACGATGCACTGTGACTCAATGCTCTGCCTATACCAGCAATACAGAAACACACACAGACACCTCAGTGACTCAATGCAAAGCCCATACCAGCACACTCACACACACACAAACACACGGCTCACTGTGACAGAATGCACAGCTTATGTCTTCACACACACAACCTGATTCAATGCTCAGCCTCTACCAGCACACACACACACACACGCATGGCTCATTGTGACTCAATGTACATTTTATACCAGCACAAACACACACACACCTCACTGTAACTCAATGCTCAGACTGTACTACCCACACACACAACATACACACACACGGTGCACAGTGACTCAATGCTCAGCCTATACCAGAACACACACACACACACACAAACAGGCACTCATACATGGCTCACTGTGACTCAGTGAACCACCTATACCATCACACACACATGCGGCTCAATGTGACTCAAAGCCTATAGCAGCACACGCACACACTCACAAACACCCCTCTGTGACTCACTGCACAGCCTATACCAGCGCTCACACACACACACACACAGAGCTGTGAATCAATGCACAGTCTATGGTAGCACACATACACAAGCACACACACAGCTCAGTGACTCAATGCAAAGCCTATACTAGCACATGCACCCCCCCACACACACACCTCACTGTGACTCAATGCACAGCCTATACCAGCATGCACACACACACACACAGCTGTGACTCAGTGCACAGTCTATACCAGCACATGCACACACACGCATGCACGGCTCAGTGTGATTCAGTGCACCATCCATACCAGCACATACACACATGCACACGCACCTCACTGTGACTCAATTCTCAGACTATACCAGCACACACACACACGGCACACTGTGACTCAATGCTCAGCCTATACCAGAACACAGACACACACAAACACGCACTCATACATGGTTCACTGTGACTCAGTGAACCACCGATACCAAGACAAACACACACACAAACACACACGGCTAACTGTGACTCAGTGCCCAGTCTATACCGGAACACAAATACACACACACACATACATAGCTCACAGACTCAATGCACAGCCTGTACTACCACAAACAGCAGGCTCACTGTGACTCAGTGCACAGCCTGTACCAGCACAGACACACACACATGGCTCTCTGTGACTCAATGCACTGCCTATAGCAGCACACAAACACACACACGGACATACATGGCTCAGTGCAACACAATGCAGTCCATACCAGTACACACACAAGCCTCACTGTGACTGAATGCACGGCGTATACCTGCACACACACACACACACAGCTCACTGTGACTCAACGAACGCCCTGTAGCACCACACAAACACACATACAGGCCTCAGTGACTCAATGCAAAGCCCCTACCGGCACACACACACACACCTAAGTGTGACGCAATGCTCAGCCTATACCTGCGCACACAAACACACACATCTTAAGGTAACTCATGCACATTCCACACCATGAAATACAAAATACAAACACACACACATTCACGGCTCACTCTGACTCAATGCACTGTCCATACGAGCACATACACACACAGCACACACCTCACTGTGACTCAATGATCTGATTATATGAGCACACTCATACACACACACACACACAAACACCCCTCACTGTGACTCACTGCACAACCTATACCAGCGTGGACACACACAAACACACATGCTCACTGTGACTAAATGCACAGTCTATACGAGCACACACACACACAACTCATTGTGACCCAACGCACACTCTATACCAGCACACACACATAACTCACTGTGACACAGTGCACAGGCTATATCAGCACACAGACACACACACACAAGGCTCACTGTGACTCAGTGCACTGTGTGTCGCACCACACACACAAACACACACATACACCTCAGTGAGTCAATGCAAAGCCCATACCAGCACACTCATACACACAGACACACACACACACACCTTACTTTGTTTCAATGGTCAGCCTATACCAACACACATATACACACCATACTGTGACTCAGTGCACTCTCTGAACCATCACAAAGACACACACACACGCACGGCTCATTGTGACTGAATGCAGCGTCCATACCAGCAAATACACACCACCCATCTGTGACTCAGTGCTCAGACTATTCCAGCCCCCCCCAACACGTCTCATTGTGACTCAACGCACGGCAAATACCAGTCCACACACACAGACACACACATACACAAACACACGGCTCACTGTGACTCAATGCACACTTTGTATCAACACACACACATACACACCTCCGTGACTCAATGCTCAGCCTGTATCATCACACACACACATGCATACACAAACACACATACACACACAAGGTTCACTGTGATACAGTGCACAGCCTATAGCAGGACACACACACAGACACACGTCACTGTGACTCAAAGCACAGCCTATACCAGCACATACACACGAAAACACACTTTACTGTGACTCAATGCACAGCCTAATGCAGCACACACACACACACACACACACACACCGCTCACTGTGACACAATGCACCACCTATACCAGCATGCAAACATGGCTCACTGTGACTCAGTGCACCATCCTTACCTACACACACACACACGGCTCACTGTGACTCAATGCACAGTTTGTATCAACACACACACATACACACCTCCGTGACTCAATGCTTAGCCTGTATCATCACACACACACATGCATACACAAACACACATACACACACAAGGTTCACTGTGATACAATGCACAGCCTATAGCAGGACACACACACAGACACTCCTCACTGTGACTCAGTGCTCAGAATGTAATAGCCCCCCCCACACACACACATACACCTCACTGACTCAATGCAAAGCCCATACGAGCACACATGCACACATACACACACCTGATTCAATGCTCCACCCATACCAGTGCACACACACACACCCCGAACTGTGATTCAATGCTCAGCCTATACCAACACACACACATACACACATACACACACACCTCATTGTGACTCAATGCACAGCCTATAGCAGCACACACACACACACACATGCTGACTGAGAGTCAATGCACAGTATATACGAGCACACACACACACAACTCATTGTGCCTCAATGTATAGTCAATACCAGCACACACACAGACACACATAACTCACTGTGACTCAGTTCACAGCCTATATCACCACTCAGACACACACACGCAAGGCTCCCTGTGACTCAACGCACAGTCTGTAGCACCACACACACACACACATACACCTCAGTGACTCAATGCAAAGCCCATACCAGCACACACACACACACACACACGCTGACTGTGACTCAATGCAAAGTCTATACGAGCACACATACACACAACTCATTGTGACTCAATGCACAGCCAATACCAGTACACACACAGACACACATAACTCACTGTGACTCAGTTCACAGCCTATATCTCCACTCAGACACACACACGCAAGGCTCCCTGTGACTCAATGCACAGTCTGTAGCACCACACACACACACACACACATACACCTCAGTGACTCAGTGCAGTCCCATACCAGCACACACACACACACATGCTGACTGTGACTCAATGCACAGTGTATACGAGCACACACACACAACTCATTGTGACTCAGTGCACAGTCAATACCAGCACACACAGACACACATAACTCACTGTGACTCAGTGCACAGTCTGTAGCCCGCCCACACACACATCAGGGACTCAATGAAAAGCCCATACCGGCGCGCACACACACACACACATACACACCTAAACGTGATTCAATGCTCAGCCTCTACCAGCACACACACAAACACACACACACACACACGCATGGCTCCTTGTGGTTCAATGTACATTTCATACCAGCACAGATACACACAACACATCTCACTGTAACTCAATGCTCAGACTGTACTACCAACACACACAACACACACACACGGCGCACTATGACTCAAAGCTCAGGCTCTACCAGAACACACACACACACAAACACGCACTCATACATGGCTCACTGTGACTCAATGAACCAGTTATGCCATCACACACACACACACACAAACACACGGCTCACTGTGACTCAGTGCACAGTGTACACCTTTCCCGACTCCCACACACATGGCTCACTGTGACTCAATGCCCAGCTTATATCATTACACACACACACATACACACGTGGCTCACTGTGACTCAGTGCACTGCCTAAAGCAGCACAGAAACACGCACATGGACATACATGGCTCACTGTGACACAATGCACAGCCCAAACCAGTACACACACAAACCTCACTGTGACTGAATGCACAGCGTATACTGCACACACATACACAAACACAGAGCTCACTGTGACGCAATGCACAGCCTATACCAGTACACACGCATACACACGTCTCAATTTGACTCAATGAACAGCCTATAGCACCACACAGACACACATACAGGCTTCAGTGACTCAATGCAAAGCCCATTACCGACACACACACACACACACACACCTAAATGTGACTCAGTGCTCAGCCTGTACCAGCACACACAAACACACTCACCTTACAGTAACTCACGCACATTCCACACCATGAAATACAAACACACACACACAGAGATATGCACAGCTCAATGAGACTCAATGCGCTGTCCATAATAGCAAATACACGCACACAGCACACCTCACTGTGACTCAATGATCTGATTATACCAGCACACTCACACACACACACACACACAAACACATGGCTCACTGTGACTCAGTGCACCGTATGCCTGCCCCCAGTCCCAGACACACATAGCTCACTGTGAATGAATGCACAGCCTATATCTTCACAACACATACACATACACACACACACACACACACACACACACCCCTCAGGGACTCAATGCAAAGCCCATACCAGCACACACACACATATACACACACTGAACTGTGACTCAATGCTCAGATTATACCAGCACAGACACAGAAACACATGACTCACTGTAACTCAGTGCAGAGCATATACCAGCCTCCCCCCACGGCTCACTGTGACTCAATGCACAGCCTATAGCAGCACACACACACACGCTCACTGTGACTCAATGCACAGTCAATACCAGCACACACACACACATAACTCACTGTGACTCAGTTCACAGCCTATATCAGCACTCACACACACACACACACATGCTGAGAGTCAATGCACAGTGTATACAAGCACACACACACAACTCATTGTGCCTCAATGCACAATGACTCAATGCACTGTGACTCAATGCACAGTCCGTAGCCCCCACACACACAACTCAGTGACTCAATGCAAAGCCCATTCCAGCGCACACAGACACACATAAACACACACACACCTAACTGTGATTCAATGCTCAGCCTCTACCAGCACACACACACACACAAACCCACACACACACACACATACCACATCTCACTGTAACTCAATGCTCAGACTGTACTACCCACACACACAACATACACACACACGGTGCACTGTGACTGAATGCTCAGCCTATAGCAGCACACACACACACATGCTCCCTATGACTCAATGCAGTCTATACGAGCGCACACACACACAAATCATTGTGACTCCATGCACAGTCAATACCAGCACACACAGACACACATAACTCATTGTGACTCAGTTCACAGCCGATATCAGCACTCAAACACACACAAGGCTCACTGTGACTCAATGCACAGTCTGTAGCACCACACAAAAACACACACACATACTCACTGTGACTCAATGCAGAGTCTATACCAGCACACACACACACACAAAACTCATTGTGACTCCATGCACAGTCAATACCAGCACACACACACTCACATACAAAGCTCACTGTGACTCATTGCACAGCCTATAGCAGTACACACACACACGTCTCAATTTGACTCAATGAACAGTGTGTAGCACCACACAAACACACATACAGGCCTCAGTGACTCTGCAAAGCCCATACCAGCACACACACACACACAAGTGTGACTGAGTGCTCAGCCTGTACCAGCACACACACACACACCTTACAGTAACTCATGCACATTCCACAACATGAACTACAAACACACACACACATGCACCACTCACTGTGACTCAATGCTCAGACTCTACCAGCCACCCCCACCACACACACACATAACCACGACGCACTGTGACTCAATGCTCTGCCTATACCAGCAATACAGAAACACACACAGACACGTCAGTGACTCAATGCAAAGCCCATACCAGCACACTCACACACACACAAACACACGGCTCACTGTGACAGAATGCACAGCTTATGTCTTCACACACACAACCTGATTCAATGCTCAGCCTCTACCAGCACACACACACACACACGCATGGCTCATTGTGACTCAATGTACATTTTATACCAGCACAAACACACACACACCTCACTGTAACTCAATGCTCAGACTGTACTACCCACACACACAACATACACACACACGGTGCACAGTGACTCAATGCTCAGCCTATACCAGAACACACGCACACACACACAAACAGGCACTCATACATGGCTCACTGTGACTCAGTGAACCACCTATACCATCACACACACATGCGGCTCAATGTGACTCAAAGCCTATAGCAGCACACGCACACACTCACAAACACCCCTCTGTGACTCACTGCACAGCCTATACCAGCGCTCACACACACACACACACAGAGCTGTGAATCAATGCACAGTCTATGGTAGCACATACACACACACACACACAGCTCAGTGACTCAATGCAAAGCCTATACTAGCACATGCACCCCCCCACACACACACCTCACTGTGACTCAATGCACAGCCTATACCAGCATGCACACACACACACACAGCTGTGACTCAGTGCACAGTCTATACCAGCACATGCACACACACGCATGCACGGCTCAGTGTGATTCAGTGCACCATCCATACCAGCACATACACACATGCACATGCACCTCACTGTGACTCAATTCTCAGACTATACCAGCACACACACACACGGCACACTGTGACTCAATGCTCAGCCTATACCAGAACACAGACACACACAAACACGCACTCATACATGGTTCACTGTGACTCAGTGAACCACCGATACCAAGACAAACACACACACAAACACACACGGCTAACTGTGACTCAGTGCCCAGTCTATACCGGAACACAAATACACACACACACATACATAGCTCACAGACTCAATGCACAGCCTGTACTACCACAAACAGCAGGCTCACTGTGACTCAGTGCACAGCCTGTACCAGCACAGACACACACACATGGCTCTCTGTGACTCAATGCACTGCCTATAGCAGCACACAAACACACACACGGACATACATGGCTCAGTGCGACACAATGCAGTCCATACCAGTACACACACAAGCCTCACTGTGACTGAATGCACGGCGTATACCTGCACACACACACACACACAGCTCACTGTGACTCAACGAACGCCCTGTAGCACCACACAAACACACATACAGGCCTCAGTGACTCAATGCAAAGCCCCTACCGGCACACACACACACACCTAAGTGTGACTCAATGCTCAGCCTATACCTGCGCACACAAACACACACATCTTAAGGTAACTCATGCACATTCCACACCATGAAATACAAAATACAAACACACACACATTCACGGCTCACTCTGACTCAATGCACTGTCCATACGAGCACACACACACAACTCATTGTGACCCAACGCACACTCTATACCAGCACACACACATAACTCACTGTGACACAGTGCACAGGCTATATCAGCACACAGACACACACACACAAGGCTCACTGTGACTCAGTGCACTGTGTGTAGCACCACACACACAAACACACAAACACACACATACACCTCAGTGAGTCAATGCAAAGCCCATACCAGCACACTCATACACACAGACACACACACACACCTTACTGTGTTTCAATGGTCAGCCTATACCAACACACATATACACACCATACTGTGACTCAGTGCACTCTCTGAACCATCACAAAGACACACACACACGCACGGCTCATTGTGACTGAATGCAGCGTCCATACCAGCAAATACACACCACCCATCTGTGACTCAGTGCTCAGACTATTCCAGCCCCCCCAACACGTCTCATTGTGACTCAACGCACGGCAAATACCAGTCCACACGCACAGACACACACATACACAAACACACGGCTCACTGTGACTCAATGCACACTTTGTATCAACACACACACATACACACCTCCGTGACTCAATGCTCAGCCTGTATCATCACACACACACATGCATACACAAACACACATACACACACAAGGTTCACTGTGATACAATGCACAGCCTATAGCAGGACACACACACAGACACTCCTCACTGTGACTCAGTGCTCAGACTGTAATAGCCCCCCCCACACACACATACACCTCACTGACTCAATGCAAAGCCCATACGAGCACACATGCACACATACACACACCTGATTCAATGCTCCACCCATACCAGTGCACACACACACACCCCAAACTGTGATTCAATGCTCAGCCTATACCAACACACACACACATACACACATACACACACACCTCATTGTGACTCAATGCACAGCCTATAGCAGCACACACACACACACACATGCTGACTGAGAGTCAATGCACAGTATATACGAGCACACACACACACAACTCATTGTGCCTCAATGTATAGTCAATACCAGCACACACACAGACACACATAACTCACTGTGACTCAGTTCACAGCCTATATCAGCACTCAGAAACACACACGGAAGGCTCACAGTGACCCAATACACAGTCTGTATCACCCCAGAAACACACAGACACACACACACACACACACATACCCCTCAGTGACTCAATACAAAGCCATTACCAGCACACACACACACACACACACACCTGTGATTCAGTGCTCAGCCTAAACCAGCAGACACATATACACACACACACACACCTTACTGTGACTCAGTGCACCCCCTAGACCACTACGTACACACACACACACACACACACACACGGCTAATTGTGACTCAATGGAGAGTCCATCCCAGCACATACACACATGCAACACACCTCACAGTGAATCAATGCTCAGACTATACTAGCCCACACCCCCACACACAACACACCTCACTGTGACTCAATACTCAGACTATACTAGCCCACACCCACACACACCCACATACACCTCACTGACTCAATGCACAGCCCATACGAGGACACATGCACACATACACACACCTAACTGATTCAATGCTCCGCCCATACCAGTGTACACACACACATACCCCTAACTGTGATTCAATGCTCAGCCTATACCAACACACACACATACACACACACCTCATTGTGACTCAATACACATCCTATAGCAGCACACACACACATGCTGACTGTGACTCAATGTGCAGTCTATACAAGCACGCACACAAACAACTCATTGTGACTGAGTGCACAGTCAATACCAGCACACACACAGACACACATAACTCACTGTGACTCGGTTCACAGCCTATATCACCACTCAGACACACACACGCAAGGCTCACTGTGACTCAATGCACAGTCTGTAGCACCACACACACAGACACACACACCTCAGTGACTCAATGCAAAGCCCATACCAGCACACACACACACACACACGCTGTGACTCAATGCAACGTCTATACGAGCACACATACAACTCATTGTGACTCAATGCACAGTCAATACCAGCACACACACAGACACACATAACTCACTGTGACTCAGTTCACAGCCTATATCACCACTCAGACACACACGCAAGGCTCACTGTGACTCAATGCACAGTCTGTAGCACCACACAAAAACACACACACATACTCACTATGACTCAATGCACAGTCTATACCAGCACACACACACACACACACATAACTCACTGTGACTCAGTGCACAGGCTATATCATCACACAGACACACACACACAAGGCTGTGACCTAGTGAATAGTCTGTAGCACCACACACACACTGACACATACACCTCAGTGACTCAATGCAAAGCCCATACCAGCACACACAAACACATACACACACCTGTGATTCAATGCTCAGCCTAAACCAGCACACACATACACACACACACAGCTGTGACTCAATGCACACCCTAGACCACTACGTACACACACACACGCGGCTAATTGTGGCTCAAGAGAGTCCATACCAGCACATACACACACACAACACACCTCACTGTGACTCAATGCTCAGACTATACTAGCCCCCCCCACACACATACACCTCAGTGACTCAATGCAAAGCCCATACGAGCACACGTGCACACATACACACACTTAATTGATTCAGTGCTCCACCCATACCAGTGCAGACACACCCGTGATTCAATGCTCAGCCTATACCAGCACACACACACACACCTCATTGACTCAATGCACAGCCTACAGCAGTACACACACACACATGCTGTGACTCAATGCACAGTCTATACGAGCACACACACAGACACACGTAACTCACTGTGACTTAGTTCACAGCCTATATCAGCACTCAGATGTACACACGCAAGGCTCACAGTGACTCAATGCACAGTCTGTAGCACCACACACACACAGACACACACACCTCAGTGAGTCAATACAAAGCCCATAGCAGCACACACACTCCCACACCTGTGACTCAATGCTAAGCCTATAGCAGCACACATATACACACCATACTGTGACTCAGTGCACACTCTACACCATCACAAAGACACACACACACTCACGGCTCATTGTGACTGAATGCACCGTCCATACCAGCACATACACACACACAACACATCTGTCAGTCAATGCTCAGACTGTACAACCCACACACACAACACACGGTGCACTGTGACTCAATGCTCAGCCTATGCCAGAACACACACACACACAAACAAACACACACTCATACATGGCTCACTGTGACTTAGTGAACCACCTATACCATCACACACACACACACACACACACACACAGAGACACCTCAGTGACTCAATGGAGAGCCCATACCAGCCCCCCCCACACACCTGTGATTCAGTGTGCAGCCTCTACCAGCACACACACACCATACTGTGACTCAACGCACACTCTACACCACCACATACACACACACACATACACACACATACGCATGCCTCTTTGTGACTCAATGTGCTGTCCATACCAGCACATATACACACACACAACACACCTCACTGTGACTCTATGCTGAGACCATAGTAGCCCACACACACACACACACACACACGGCACACTGTGACTCAATTCTAAGCCTATACCAGCACATACAGAAACACACACACACCCCAGTGACTCAATGCAAAGTCCATACCAGCATACATACACACATATACGCAGCTAAGTGTGACTCGGTGCTCAGCCTGTACCAGCACACACACAGACACACACGCCACCCACACGGCTCTGTGACTCATTGCGGAGCCTGTACCAGCATAAAATCACGGCTCACTTATCACTCAATGCTTAGTCTGTAGCAGCACACACACACACACACACACACACAAACACCTCACTGTGACTCAATGCAAAGCCCATACAGGCACACACACACACACCTGAGTCAATGCAGTCTTTACCAACACACACACACACACACACCTGTGAGTCAATGCAGTCTTTACCAACACACACACACACACACGCATGGTTCAATGTGACTCAACGCACAGCCTATACCATCACATACACACACGAAGACACACAGGCACGGCTCACTGTTAATCAATGCACAGTCCATACCAACACATACACACACACACAGGCACCTTACTGTAACTAAATTCACATTGTATACCAGCACAGACACACAGAAACATGCATTCACACATGGCTCACTGTGAATCAATGAACCGTCTACACCATCACACACATACAGACACACACACACACACGGCTCACTGTGACTCAATGCACTGCCGAAAGCAGCACACAAACACACAGAGACATACATGGCTCACTGTGACACAATGTAGTCCATACGAGTACACACACAAGCCTCACTGTGACTGAATGCACGGCGTATACCTGCACATACACACACAGCTCACTGTGACTCAATGCACATTCTATACCATCACACACACACTCACATACAAAGCTCACTGTGACTCATTGCACAGCCTATAGCAGTACACACACACACACACACGTCTCAATTTGACTCAATGAACAGTCTGTAGCACCACACAAACACACATACAGGCCTCAGTGCCTCTGCAAAGCCCATACCAGCACACACACACACACAAGTGTGACTGAGTGCTCAGCCTGTACCAGCACACACACACACACCTTACAGTAACTCATGCACATTCCACAACATGAACTACAAACACACACACACATGCACCACTCACTGTGACTCAATGCTCAGACTCTACCAGCCACCCCCCACCACACACACACATAACCACGATGCACTGTGACTCAATGCTCTGCCTATACCAGCAATACAGAAACACACACAGACACGTCAGTGACTCAATGCAAAGCCCATACCAGCACACTCACACACACACAAACACACGGCTCACTGTGACAGAATGCACAGCTTATGTCTTCACACACACAACCTGATTCAATGCTCAGCCTCTACCAGCACACACACACACACACGCATGGCTCATTGTGACTCAATGTACATTTTATACCAGTACAAACACACACACACCTCACTGTAACTCAATGCTCAGACTGTACTACCCACACACACAACATACACACACACGGTGCACAGTGACTCAATGCTCAGCCTATACCAGAACACACACACACACACACAAACAGGCACTCATACATGGCTCACTGTGACTCAGTGAACCACCTATACCATCACACACACATGCGGCTCAATGTGACTCAAAGCCTATAGCAGCACACGCACACACTCACAAACACCCCTCTGTGACTCACTGCACAGCCTATACCAGCGCTCACACACACACACACACAGAGCTGTGAATCAATGCACAGTCTATGGTAGCACACATACACACACACACACACAGCTCAGTGACTCAATGCAAAGCCTATACTAGCACATGCACCCCACACACACACACACCTCACTGTGACTCAATGCACAGCCTATACCAGCATGCACACACACACACACAGCTGTGACTCAGTGCACAGTCTATACCAGCACATGCACACACACGCATGCACGGCTCAGTGTGATTCAGTGCACCATCCATACCAGCACATACACACATGCACACGCACCTCACTGTGACTCAATTCTCAGACTATACCAGCACACACACACACGGCACACTGTGACTCAATGCTCAGCCTATACCAGAACACAGACACACACAAACACGCACTCATACATGGTTCACTGTGACTCAGTGAACCACCGATACCAAGACAAACACACACACAAACACACACGGCTAACTGTGACTCAGTGCCCAGTCTATACCGGAACACAAATACACACACACACATACATAGCTCACAGACTCAATGCACAGCCTGTACTACCACAAACAGCAGGCTCACTGTGACTCAGTGCACAGCCTGTACCAGCACAGACACACACACATGGCTCTCTGTGACTCAATGCACTGCCTATAGCAGCACACAAACACACACACGGACATACATGGCTCAGTGCAACACAATGCAGTCCATACCAGTACACACACAAGCCTCACTGTGACAATGCACGGCGTATACCTGCACACACACACACACACAGCTCACTGTGACTCAACGAACGCCCTGTAGCACCACACAAACACACATACAGGCCTCAGTGACTCAATGCAAAGCCCCTACCGGCACACACACACACACCTAAGTGTGACGCAATGCTCAGCCTATACTTGCGCACACAAACACACACATCTTAAGGTAACTCATGCACATTCCACACCATGAAATACAAAATACAAACACACACACATTCACGGCTCACTCTGACTCAATGCACTGTCCATACGAGCACATACACACACAGCACACACCTCACTGTGACTCAATGATCTGATTATATGAGCACACTCATACACACACACACACACAAACACCCCTCACTGTGACTCACTGCACAACCTATACCAGCGTGGACACACACAAACACACATGCTCACTGTGACTAAATGCACAGTCTATACGAGCACACACACACACAACTCATTGTGACCCAACGCACACTCTATACCAGCACACACACATAACTCACTGTGACACAGTGCACAGGCTATATCAGCACACAGACACACACACACAAGGCTCACTGTGACTCAGTGCACTGTGTGTCGCACCACACACACAAACACACACATACACCTCAGTGAGTCAATGCAAAGCCCATACCAGCACACTCATACACACAGACACACACACACACACCTTACTTTGTTTCAATGGTCAGCCTATACCAACACACATATACACACCATACTGTGACTCAGTGCACTCTCTGAACCATCACAAAGACACACACACACGCACGGCTCATTGTGACTGAATGCAGCGTCCATACCAGCAAATACACACCACCCATCTGTGACTCAGTGCTCAGACTATTCCAGCCCCCCCCAACACGTCTCATTGTGACTCAACGCACGGCAAATACCAGTCCACACACACAGACACACACATACACAAACACACGGCTCACTGTGACTCAATGCACACTTTGTATCAACACACACACATACACACCTCCGTGACTCAATGCTCAGCCTGTATCATCACACACACACATGCATACACAAACACACATACACACACAAGGTTCACTGTGATACAGTGCACAGCCTATAGCAGGACACACACACAGACACACGTCACTGTGACTCAAAGCACAGCCTATACCAGCACATACACACGAAAACACACTTTACTGTGACTCAATGCACAGCCTAATGCAGCACACACACACACACACACACACACCGCTCACTGTGACACAATGCACCACCTATACCAGCATGCAAACATGGCTCACTGTGACTCAGTGCACCATCCTTACCTACACACACACACACACGGCTCACTGTGACTCAATGCACAGTTTGTATCAACACACACACATACACACCTCCGTGACTCAATGCTTAGCCTGTATCATCACACACACATGCATACACAAACACACATACACACACAAGGTTCACTGTGATACAATGCACAGCCTATAGCAGGACACACACACAGACACTCCTCACTGTGACTCAGTGCTCAGAATGTAATAGCCCCCCACACACACACACATACACCTCACTGACTCAATGCAAAGCCCATACGAGCACACATGCACACATACACACACCTGATTCAATGCTCCACCCATACCAGTGCACACACACACACCCCGAACTGTGATTCAATGCTCAGCCTATACCAACACACACACATACACACATACACACACACCTCATTGTGACTCAATGCACAGCCTATAGCAGCACACACACACACACACATGCTGACTGAGAGTCAATGCACAGTATATACGAGCACACACACACACAACTCATTGTGCCTCAATGTATAGTCAATACCAGCACACACACAGACACACATAACTCACTGTGACTCAGTTCACAGCCTATATCACCACTCAGACACACACACGCAAGGCTCCCTGTGACTCAACGCACAGTCTGTAGCACCACACACACACACACATACACCTCAGTGACTCAATGCAAAGCCCATACCAGCACACACACACACACACACACGCTGACTGTGACTCAATGCAAAGTCTATACGAGCACACATACACACAACTCATTGTGACTCAATGCACAGCCAATACCAGTACACACACAGACACACATAACTCACTGTGACTCAGTTCACAGCCTATATCTCCACTCAGACACACACACGCAAGGCTCCCTGTGACTCAATGCACAGTCTGTAGCACCACACACACACACACACACATACACCTCAGTGACTCAGTGCAGTCCCATACCAGCACACACACACACACATGCTGACTGTGACTCAATGCACAGTGTATACGAGCACACACACACAACTCATTGTGACTCAGTGCACAGTCAATACCAGCACACACAGACACACATAACTCACTGTGACTCAGTGCACAGTCTGTAGCCCGCCCACACACACATCAGGGACTCAATGAAAAGCCCATACCGGCGCGCACACACACACACACATACACACCTAAACGTGATTCAATGCTCAGCCTCTACCAGCACACACACAAACACACACACACACACACGCATGGCTCCTTGTGGTTCAATGTACATTTCATACCAGCACAGATACACACAACACATCTCACTGTAACTCAATGCTCAGACTGTACTACCAACACACACAACACACACACACGGCGCACTATGACTCAAAGCTCAGGCTCTACCAGAACACACACACACACACAAACACGCACTCATACATGGCTCACTGTGACTCAATGAACCAGTTATGCCATCACACACACACACACACAAACACACGGCTCACTGTGACTCAGTGCACAGCGTACACCTTTCCCGACTCCCACACACATGGCTCACTGTGACTCAATGCCCAGCTTATATCATTACACACACACACATACACACGTGGCTCACTGTGACTCAGTGCACTGCCTAAAGCAGCACAGAAACACGCACATGGACATACATGGCTCACTGTGACACAATGCACAGCCCAAACCAGTACACACACAAACCTCACTGTGACTGAATGCACAGCGTATACTGCACACACATACACAAACACAGAGCTCACTGTGACGCAATGCACAGCCTATACCAGTACACACGCATACACACGTCTCAATTTGACTCAATGAACAGCCTATAGCACCACACAGACACACATACAGGCTTCAGTGACTCAATGCAAAGCCCATTACCGACACACACACACACACACACACCTAAATGTGACTCAGTGCTCAGCCTGTACCAGCACACACAAACACACTCACCTTACAGTAACTCACGCACATTCCACACCATGAAATACAAACACACACACACAGAGATATGCACAGCTCAATGAGACTCAATGCGCTGTCCATAATAGCAAATACACGCACACAGCACACCTCACTGTGACTCAATGATCTGATTATACCAGCACACTCACACACACACACACACACAAACACATGGCTCACTGTGACTCAGTGCACCGTATGCCTGCCCCCAGTCCCAGACACACATGGCTCACTGTGAATGAATGCACAGCCTATATCTTCACAACACATACACATACACACACACACACACAGACACACACACACACCCCTCAGGGACTCAATGCAAAGCCCATACCAGCACACACACACATATACACACACTGAACTGTGACTCAATGCTCAGATTATACCAGCACAGACACAGAAACACATGACTCACTGTAACTCAGTGCAGAGCATATACCAGCCCCCCCCCACGGCTCACTGTGACTCAATGCACAGCCTATAGCAGCACACACACACACGCTCACTGTGACTCAATGCACAGTCAATACCAGCACACACACACACATAACTCACTGTGACTCAGTTCACAGCCTATATCAGCACTCACACACACACACACACATGCTGAGAGTCAATGCACAGTGTATACAAGCACACACACACAACTCATTGTGCCTCAATGCACAATGACTCAATGCACTGTGACTCAATGCACAGTCCGTAGCCCCCCCACACACAACTCAGTGACTCAATGCAAAGCCCATTCCAGCGCACACAGACACACATAAACACACACACACCTAACTGTGATTCAATGCTCAGCCTCTACCAGCACACACACACACACAAACCCACACACACACACACATACCACATCTCACTGTAACTCAATGCTCAGACTGTACTACCCACACACACAACATACACACACACGGTGCACTGTGACTGAATGCTCAGCCTATAGCAGCACACACACACACATGCTCCCTATGACTCAATGCAGTCTATACGAGCACACACACACACAAATCATTGTGACTCCATGCACAGTCAATACCAGCACACACAGACACACATAACTCATTGTGACTCAGTTCACAGCCGATATCAGCACTCAAACACACACAAGGCTCACTGTGACTCAATGCACAGTCTGTAGCACCACACAAAAACACACACACATACTCACTGTGACTCAATGCAGAGTCTATACCAGCACACACACACACACACAAAACTCATTGTGACTCCATGCACAGTCAATACCAGCACACACACACTCACATACAAAGCTCACTGTGACTCATTGCACAGCCTATAGCAGTACACACACACACGTCTCAATTTGACTCAATGAACAGTGTGTAGCACCACACAAACACACATACAGGCCTCAGTGACTCTGCAAAGCCCATACCAGCACACACACACACACAAGTGTGACTGAGTGCTCAGCCTGTACCAGCACACACACACACACCTTACAGTAACTCATGCACATTCCACAACATGAACTACAAACACACACACACATGCACCACTCACTGTGACTCAATGCTCAGACTCTACCAGCCACCCCCACCACACACACACATAACCACGACGCACTGTGACTCAATGCTCTGCCTATACCAGCAATACAGAAACACACACAGACACCTCAGTGACTCAATGCAAAGCCCATACCAGCACACTCACACACACACAAACACACGGCTCACTGTGACAGAATGCACAGCTTATGTCTTCACACACACAACCTGATTCAATGCTCAGCCTCTACCAGCACACACACACACACACGCATGGCTCATTGTGACTCAATGTACATTTTATACCAGCACAAACACACACACACCTCACTGTAACTCAATGCTCAGACTGTACTACCCCCACACACAACATACACACACACGGTGCACAGTGACTCAATGCTCAGCCTATACCAGAACACACACACACACACACAAACAGGCACTCATACATGGCTCACTGTGACTCAGTGAACCACCTATACCATCACACACACATGCGGCTCAATGTGACTCAAAGCCTATAGCAGCACACGCACACACTCACAAACACCCCTCTGTGACTCACTGCACAGCCTATACCAGCGCTCACACACACACACACACAGAGCTGTGAATCAATGCACAGTCTATGGTAGCACACATACACAAGCACACACACAGCTCAGTGACTCAATGCAAAGCCTATACTAGCACATGCACCCCCCCACACACACACCTCACTGTGACTCAATGCACAGCCTATACCAGCATGCACACACACACACACAGCTGTGACTCAGTGCACAGTCTATACCAGCACATGCACACACACGCATGCACGGCTCAGTGTGATTCAGTGCACCATCCATACCAGCACATACACACATGCACACGCACCTCACTGTGACTCAATTCTCAGACTATACCAGCACACACACACACGGCACACTGTGACTCAATGCTCAGCCTATACCAGAACACAGACACACACAAACACGCACTCATACATGGTTCACTGTGACTCAGTGAACCACCGATACCAAGACAAACACACACACAAACACACACGGCTAACTGTGACTCAGTGCCCAGTCTATACCGGAACACAAATACACACACACACATACATAGCTCACAGACTCAATGCACAGCCTGTACTACCACAAACAGCAGGCTCACTGTGACTCAGTGCACAGCCTGTACCAGCACAGACACACACACATGGCTCTCTGTGACTCAATGCACTGCCTATAGCAGCACACAAACACACACACGGACATACATGGCTCAGTGCGACACAATGCAGTCCATACTAGTACACACACAAGCCTCACTGTGACTGAATGCACGGCGTATACCTGCACACACACACACACACAGCTCATTGTGACTCAACGAACGCCCTGTAGCACCACACAAACACACATACAGGCCTCAGTGACTCAATGCAAAGCCCCTACCGGCACACACACACACACCTAAGTGTGACTCAATGCTCAGCCTATACCTGCGCACACAAACACACACATCTTAAGGTAACTCATGCACATTCCACACCATGAAATACAAAATACAAACACACACACATTCACGGCTCACTCTGACTCAATGCACTGTCCATACGAGCACACACACACAACTCATTGTGACCCAACGCACACTCTATACCAGCACACACACATAACTCACTGTGACACAGTGCACAGGCTATATCAGCACACAGACACACACACACAAGGCTCACTGTGACTCAGTGCACTGTGTGTAGCACCACACACACAAACACACAAACACACACATACACCTCAGTGAGTCAATGCAAAGCCCATACCAGCACACTCATACACACAGACACACACACACACCTTACTGTGTTTCAATGGTCAGCCTATACCAACACACATATACACACCATACTGTGACTCAGTGCACTCTCTGAACCATCACAAAGACACACACACACGCACGGCTCATTGTGACTGAATGCAGCGTCCATACCAGCAAATACACACCACCCATCTGTGACTCAGTGCTCAGACTATTCCAGCCCCCCCAACACGTCCCATTGTGACTCAACGCCTGGCAAATACCAGTCCACACACACAGACACACACATACACAAACACACGGCTCACTGTGACTCAATGCACACTTTGTATCAACACACACACATACACACCTCCGTGACTCAATGCTCAGCCTGTATCATCACACACACACATGCATACACAAACACACATACACACACAAGGTTCACTGTGATACAATGCACAGCCTATAGCAGGACACACACACAGACACTCCTCACTGTGACTCAGTGCTCAGACTGTAATAGCCCCCCACACACACACATACACCTCACTGACTCAATGCAAAGCCCATACGAGCACACATGCACACATACACACACCTGATTCAATGCTCCACCCATACCAGTGCACACACACACACCCCAAACTGTGATTCAATGCTCAGCCTATACCAACACACACACACATACACACATACACACACACCTCATTGTGACTCAATGCACAGCCTATAGCAGCACACACACACATGCTGACTGAGAGTCAATGCACAGTATATACGAGCACACACACACACAACTCATTGTGCCTCAATGTATAGTCAATACCAGCACACACACAGACACACATAACTCACTGTGACTCAGTTCACAGCCTATATCAGCACTCAGAAACACACACGGAAGGCTCACAGTGACCCAATACACAGTCTGTATCACCCCAGAAACACACAGACACACACACACACACACATACCCCTCAGTGACTCAATACAAAGCCATTACCAGCACACACACACACACACACACCTGTGATTCAGTGCTCAGCCTAAACCAGCAGACACATATACACACACACACACACCTTACTGTGACTCAGTGCACCCCCTAGACCACTACGTACACACACACACACACACACACACACGGCTAATTGTGACTCAATGGAGAGTCCATCCCAGCACATACACACATGCAACACACCTCACAGTGAATCAATGCTCAGACTATACTAGCCCACACCCCCACACACAACACACCTCACTGTGACTCAATACTCAGACTATACTAGCCCACACCCACACACACCCACATACACCTCACTGACTCAATGCACAGCCCATACGAGGACACATGCACACATACACACACCTAACTGATTCAATGCTCCGCCCATACCAGTGTACACACACACATACCCCTAACTGTGATTCAATGCTCAGCCTATACCAACACACACACATACACACACACCTCATTGTGACTCAATACACATCCTATAGCAGCACACACACACACACATGCTGACTGTGACTCAATGTGCAGTCTATACAAGCACGCACACAAACAACTCATTGTGACTGAGTGCACAGTCAATACCAGCACACACACAGACACACATAACTCACTGTGACTCGGTTCACAGCCTATATCACCACTCAGACACACACACGCAAGGCTCACTGTGACTCAATGCACAGTCTGTAGCACCACACACACAGACACATACACCTCAGTGACTCAATGCAAAGCCCATACCAGCACACACACACACACACACGCTGTGACTCAATGCAAAGTCTATACGAGCACACATACAACTCATTGTGACTCAATGCACAGTCAATACCAGCACACACACAGACACACATAACTCACTGTGACTCAGTTCACAGCCTATATCACCACTCAGACACACACGCAAGGCTCACTGTGACTCAATGCACAGTCTGTAGCACCACACAAAAACACACACACATACTCACTATGACTCAATGCACAGTCTATACCAGCACACACACACACACACACATAACTCACTGTGACTCAGTGCACAGGCTATATCATCACACAGACACACACACACAAGGCTGTGACCTAGTGAATAGTCTGTAGCACCACACACACACTGACACATACACCTCAGTGACTCAATGCAAAGCCCATACCAGCACACACAAACACATACACACACCTGTGATTCAATGCTCAGCCTAAACCAGCACACACATACACACACACACAGCTGTGACTCAATGCACACCCTAGACCACTACGTACACACACACACGCGGCTAATTGTGGCTCAAGAGAGTCCATACCAGCACATACACACACACAACACACCTCACTGTGACTCAATGCTCAGACTATACTAGCCCCCCCACACACATACACCTCAGTGACTCAATGCAAAGCCCATACGAGCACACGTGCACACATACACACACTTAATTGATTCAGTGCTCCACCCATACCAGTGCAGACACACCCGTGATTCAATGCTCAGCCTATACCAGCACACACACACACACCTCATTGACTCAATGCACAGCCTACAGCAGTACACACACACACATGCTGTGACTCAATGCACAGTCTATACGAGCACACACACAGACACACGTAACTCACTGTGACTTAGTTCACAGCCTATATCAGCACTCAGATGTACACACGCAAGGCTCACAGTGACTCAATGCACAGTCTGTAGCACCACACACACACAGACACACACACCTCAGTGAGTCAATACAAAGCCCATAGCAGCACACACACTCCCACACCTGTGACTCAATGCTAAGCCTATAGCAGCACACATATACACACCATACTGTGACTCAGTGCACACTCTACACCATCACAAAGACACACACACACTCACGGCTCATTGTGACTGAATGCACCGTCCATACCAGCACATACACACACACAACACATCTGTCAGTCAATGCTCAGACTGTACAACCCACACACACAACACACGGTGCACTGTGACTCAATGCTCAGCCTATGCCAGAACACACACACACACACAAACAAACACACACTCATACATGGCTCACTGTGACTTAGTGAACCACCTATACCATCACACACACACACACACACACACACAGAGACACCTCAGTGACTCAATGGAGAGCCCATACCAGCCCCCCCCACACACCTGTGATTCAGTGTGCAGCCTCTACCAGCACACACACACCATACTGTGACTCAACGCACACTCTACACCACCACATACACACACACACATACACACACATACGCATGCCTCTTTGTGACTCAATGTGCTGTCCATACCAGCACATATACACACACACAACACACCTCACTGTGACTCTATGCTGAGACCATAGTAGCCCCCCCCCCCACACACACACGGCACACTGTGACTCAATTCTAAGCCTATACCAGCACATACAGAAACACACACACACCCCAGTGACTCAATGCAAAGTCCATACCAGCATACATACACACATATACGCAGCTAAGTGTGACTCGGTGCTCAGCCTGTACCAGCACACACACAGACACACACGCCACCCACACGGCTCTGTGACTCATTGCGGAGCCCGTACCAGCATAAAATCACGGCTCACTTATCACTCAATGCTTAGTCTGTAGCAGCACACACACACACACACACACACACACAAACACCTCACTGTGACTCAATGCAAAGCCCATACAGGCACACACACACACACCTGAGTCAATGCAGTCTTTACCAACACACACACACACACACACCTGTGAGTCAATGCAGTCTTTACCAACACACACACACACACACGCATGGCTCAATGTGACTCAACGCACAGCCTATACCATCACATACACACACGAAGACACACAGGCACGGCTCACTGTTAATCAATGCACAGTCCATACCAACACATACACACACACACAGGCACCTTACTGTAACTAAATTCACATTGTATACCAGCACAGACACACAGAAACATGCATTCACACATGGCTCACTGTGAATCAATGAACCATCTACACCATCACACACATACAGACACACACACACACACGGCTCACTGTGACTCAATGCACTGCCGAAAGCAGCACACAAACACACAGAGACATACATGGCTCACTGTGACACAATGTAGTCCATACGAGTACACACACAAGCCTCACTGTGACTGAATGCACGGCGTATACCTGCACATACACACACAGCTCACTGTGACTCAATGCACATTCTATACCATCACACACACACTCACATACAAAGCTCACTGTGACTCATTGCACAGCCTATAGCAGTACACACACACACACACACGTCTCAATTTGACTCAATGAACAGTCTGTAGCACCACACAAACACACATACAGGCCTCAGTGCCTCTGCAAAGCCCATACCAGCACACACACACACACAAGTGTGACTGAGTGCTCAGCCTGTACCAGCACACACACACACACCTTACAGTAACTCATGCACATTCCACAACATGAACTACAAACACACACACACATGCACCACTCACTGTGACTCAATGCTCAGACTCTACCAGCCACCCCCCACCACACACACACATAACCACGATGCACTGTGACTCAATGCTCTGCCTATACCAGCAATACAGAAACACACACAGACACCTCAGTGACTCAATGCAAAGCCCATACCAGCACACTCACACACACACAAACACACGGCTCACTGTGACAGAATGCACAGCTTATGTCTTCACACACACAACCTGATTCAATGCTCAGCCTCTACCAGCACACACACACACACACGCATGGCTCATTGTGACTCAATGTACATTTTATACCAGCACAAACACACACACACCTCACTGTAACTCAATGCTCAGACTGTACTACCCACACACACAACATACACACACACGGTGCACAGTGACTCAATGCTCAGCCTATACCAGAACACACACACACACACACAAACAGGCACTCATACATGGCTCACTGTGACTCAGTGAACCACCTATACCATCACACACACATGCGGCTCAATGTGACTCAAAGCCTATAGCAGCACACGCACACACTCACAAACACCCCTCTGTGACTCACTGCACAGCCTATACCAGCGCTCACACACACACACACACAGAGCTGTGAATCAATGCACAGTCTATGGTAGCACACATACACAAGCACACACACAGCTCAGTGACTCAATGCAAAGCCTATACTAGCACATGCACCCCCCCACACACACACCTCACTGTGACTCAATGCACAGCCTATACCAGCATGCACACACACACACACAGCTGTGACTCAGTGCACAGTCTATACCAGCACATGCACACACACGCATGCACGGCTCAGTGTGATTCAGTGCACCATCCATACCAGCACATACACACATGCACACGCACCTCACTGTGACTCAATTCTCAGACTATACCAGCACACACACACACGGCACACTGTGACTCAATGCTCAGCCTATACCAGAACACAGACACACACAAACACGCACTCATACATGGTTCACTGTGACTCAGTGAACCACCGATACCAAGACAAACACACACACAAACACACACGGCTAACTGTGACTCAGTGCCCAGTCTATACCGGAACACAAATACACACACACACATACATAGCTCACAGACTCAATGCACAGCCTGTACTACCACAAACAGCAGGCTCACTGTGACTCAGTGCACAGCCTGTACCAGCACAGACACACACACATGGCTCTCTGTGACTCAATGCACTGCCTATAGCAGCACACAAACACACACACGGACATACATGGCTCAGTGCAACACAATGCAGTCCATACCAGTACACACACAAGCCTCACTGTGACAATGCACGGCGTATACCTGCACACACACACACACACAGCTCACTGTGACTCAACGAACGCCCTGTAGCACCACACAAACACACATACAGGCCTCAGTGACTCAATGCAAAGCCCCTACCGGCACACACACACACACCTAAGTGTGACGCAATGCTCAGCCTATACCTGCGCACACAAACACACACATCTTAAGGTAACTCATGCACATTCCACACCATGAAATACAAAATACAAACACACACACATTCACGGCTCACTCTGACTCAATGCACTGTCCATACGAGCACATACACACACAGCACACACCTCACTGTGACTCAATGATCTGATTATATGAGCACACTCATACACACACACACACACACAAACACCCCTCACTGTGACTCACTGCACAACCTATACCAGCGTGGACACACACAAACACACATGCTCACTGTGACTAAATGCACAGTCTATACGAGCACACACACACACAACTCATTGTGACCCAACGCACACTCTATACCAGCACACACACATAACTCACTGTGACACAGTGCACAGGCTATATCAGCACACAGACACACACACACAAGGCTCACTGTGACTCAGTGCACTGTGTGTCGCACCACACACACAAACACACACATACACCTCAGTGAGTCAATGCAAAGCCCATACCAGCACACTCATACACACAGACACACACACACACACCTTACTTTGTTTCAATGGTCAGCCTATACCAACACACATATACACACCATACTGTGACTCAGTGCACTCTCTGAACCATCACAAAGACACACACACACGCACGGCTCATTGTGACTGAATGCAGCGTCCATACCAGCAAATACACACCACCCATCTGTGACTCAGTGCTCAGACTATTCCAGCCCCCCCCAACACGTCTCATTGTGACTCAACGCACGGCAAATACCAGTCCACACACACAGACACACACATACACAAACACACGGCTCACTGTGACTCAATGCACACTTTGTATCAACACACACACATACACACCTCCGTGACTCAATGCTCAGCCTGTATCATCACACACACACATGCATACACAAACACACATACACACACAAGGTTCACTGTGATACAGTGCACAGCCTATAGCAGGACACACACACAGACACACGTCACTGTGACTCAAAGCACAGCCTATACCAGCACATACACACGAAAACACACTTTACTGTGACTCAATGCACAGCCTAATGCAGCACACACACACACACACACACACACCGCTCACTGTGACACAGTGCACCACCTATACCAGCATGCAAACATGGCTCACTGTGACTCAGTGCACCATCCTTACCTACACACACACACACACGGCTCACTGTGACTCAATGCACAGTTTGTATCAACACACACACATACACACCTCCGTGACTCAATGCTTAGCCTGTATCATCACACACACACATGCATACACAAACACACATACACACACAAGGTTCACTGTGATACAATGCACAGCCTATAGCAGGACACACACACAGACACTCCTCACTGTGACTCAGTGCTCAGAATGTAATAGCCCCCCCCCACACACATACACCTCACTGACTCAATGCAAAGCCCATACGAGCACACATGCACACATACACACACCTGATTCAATGCTCCACCCATACCAGTGCACACACACACACCCCGAACTGTGATTCAATGCTCAGCCTATACCAACACACACACATACACACATACACACACACCTCATTGTGACTCAATGCACAGCCTATAGCAGCACACACACACACACATGCTGACTGAGAGTCAATGCACAGTATATACGAGCACACACACACACAACTCATTGTGCCTCAATGTATAGTCAATACCAGCACACACACAGACACACATAACTCACTGTGACTCAGTTCACAGCCTATATCACCACTCAGACACACACACGCAAGGCTCCCTGTGACTCAACGCACAGTCTGTAGCACCACACACACACACACATACACCTCAGTGACTCAATGCAAAGCCCATACCAGCACACACACACACACACACACGCTGACTGTGACTCAATGCAAAGTCTATACGAGCACACATACACACAACTCATTGTGACTCAATGCACAGCCAATACCAGTACACACACAGACACACATAACTCACTGTGACTCAGTTCACAGCCTATATCTCCACTCAGACACACACACGCAAGGCTCCCTGTGACTCAATGCACAGTCTGTAGCACCACACACACACACACACACATACACCTCAGTGACTCAGTGCAGTCCCATACCAGCACACACACACACACATGCTGACTGTGACTCAATGCACAGTGTATACGAGCACACACACACAACTCATTGTGACTCAGTGCACAGTCAATACCAGCACACACAGACACACATAACTCACTGTGACTCAGTGCACAGTCTGTAGCCCGCCCACACACACATCAGGGACTCAATGAAAAGCCCATACCGGCGCGCACACACACACACACATACACACCTAAACGTGATTCAATGCTCAGCCTCTACCAGCACACACACAAACACACACACACACACACGCATGGCTCCTTGTGGTTCAATGTACATTTCATACCAGCACAGATACACACAACACATCTCACTGTAACTCAATGCTCAGACTGTACTACCAACACACACAACACACACACACGGCGCACTATGACTCAAAGCTCAGGCTCTACCAGAACACACACACACACACAAACACGCACTCATACATGGCTCACTGTGACTCAATGAACCAGTTATGCCATCACACACACACACACACAAACACACGGCTCACTGTGACTCAGTGCACAGTGTACACCTTTCCCGACTCCCACACACATGGCTCACTGTGACTCAATGCCCAGCTTATATCATTACACACACACACATACACACGTGGCTCACTGTGACTCAGTGCACTGCCTAAAGCAGCACAGAAACACGCACATGGACATACATGGCTCACTGTGACACAATGCACAGCCCAAACCAGTACACACACAAACCTCACTGTGACTGAATGCACAGCGTATACTGCACACACATACACAAACACAGAGCTCACTGTGACGCAATGCACAGCCTATACCAGTACACACGCATACACACGTCTCAATTTGACTCAATGAACAGCCTATAGCACCACACAGACACACATACAGGCTTCAGTGACTCAATGCAAAGCCCATTACCGACACACACACACACACACACACCTAAATGTGACTCAGTGCTCAGCCTGTACCAGCACACACAAACACACTCACCTTACAGTAACTCACGCACATTCCACACCATGAAATACAAACACACACACACAGAGATATGCACAGCTCAATGAGACTCAATGCGCTGTCCATAATAGCAAATACACGCACACAGCACACCTCACTGTGACTCAATGATCTGATTATACCAGCACACTCACACACACACACACACACAAACACATGGCTCACTGTGACTCAGTGCACCGTATGCCTGCCCCCAGTCCCAGACACACATAGCTCACTGTGAATGAATGCACAGCCTATATCTTCACAACACATACACATACACACACACACACACACACACACACACCCCTCAGGGACTCAATGCAAAGCCCATACCAGCACACACACACATATACACACACTGAACTGTGACTCAATGCTCAGATTATACCAGCACAGACACAGAAACACATGACTCACTGTAACTCAGTGCAGAGCATATACCAGCCTCCCCCCACGGCTCACTGTGACTCAATGCACAGCCTATAGCAGCACACACACACACGCTCACTGTGACTCAATGCACAGTCAATACCAGCACACACACACACATAACTCACTGTGACTCAGTTCACAGCCTATATCAGCACTCACACACACACACACACATGCTGAGAGTCAATGCACAGTGTATACAAGCACACACACACAACTCATTGTGCCTCAATGCACAATGACTCAATGCACTGTGACTCAATGCACAGTCCGTAGCCCCCACACACACAACTCAGTGACTCAATGCAAAGCCCATTCCAGCGCACACAGACACACATAAACACACACACACCTAACTGTGATTCAATGCTCAGCCTCTACCAGCACACACACACACACAAACCCACACACACACACACATACCACATCTCACTGTAACTCAATGCTCAGACTGTACTACCCACACACACAACATACACACACACGGTGCACTGTGACTGAATGCTCAGCCTATAGCAGCACACACACACACATGCTCCCTATGACTCAATGCAGTCTATACGAGCGCACACACACACAAATCATTGTGACTCCATGCACAGTCAATACCAGCACACACAGACACACATAACTCATTGTGACTCAGTTCACAGCCGATATCAGCACTCAAACACACACAAGGCTCACTGTGACTCAATGCACAGTCTGTAGCACCACACAAAAACACACACACATACTCACTGTGACTCAATGCAGAGTCTATACCAGCACACACACACACACAAAACTCATTGTGACTCCATGCACAGTCAATACCAGCACACACACACTCACATACAAAGCTCACTGTGACTCATTGCACAGCCTATAGCAGTACACACACACACGTCTCAATTTGACTCAATGAACAGTGTGTAGCACCACACAAACACACATACAGGCCTCAGTGACTCTGCAAAGCCCATACCAGCACACACACACACACAAGTGTGACTGAGTGCTCAGCCTGTACCAGCACACACACACACACCTTACAGTAACTCATGCACATTCCACAACATGAACTACAAACACACACACACATGCACCACTCACTGTGACTCAATGCTCAGACTCTACCAGCCACCCCCACCACACACACACATAACCACGACGCACTGTGACTCAATGCTCTGCCTATACCAGCAATACAGAAACACACACAGACACGTCAGTGACTCAATGCAAAGCCCATACCAGCACACTCACACACACACAAACACACGGCTCACTGTGACAGAATGCACAGCTTATGTCTTCACACACACAACCTGATTCAATGCTCAGCCTCTACCAGCACACACACACACACACGCATGGCTCATTGTGACTCAATGTACATTTTATACCAGCACAAACACACACACACCTCACTGTAACTCAATGCTCAGACTGTACTACCCACACACACAACATACACACACACGGTGCACAGTGACTCAATGCTCAGCCTATACCAGAACACACGCACACACACACAAACAGGCACTCATACATGGCTCACTGTGACTCAGTGAACCACCTATACCATCACACACACATGCGGCTCAATGTGACTCAAAGCCTATAGCAGCACACGCACACACTCACAAACACCCCTCTGTGACTCACTGCACAGCCTATACCAGCGCTCACACACACACACACACAGAGCTGTGAATCAATGCACAGTCTATGGTAGCACATACACACACACACACACAGCTCAGTGACTCAATGCAAAGCCTATACTAGCACATGCACCCCCCCACACACACACCTCACTGTGACTCAATGCACAGCCTATACCAGCATGCACACACACACACAGCTGTGACTCAGTGCACAGTCTATACCAGCACATGCACACACACGCATGCACGGCTCAGTGTGATTCAGTGCACCATCCATACCAGCACATACACACATGCACATGCACCTCACTGTGACTCAATTCTCAGACTATACCAGCACACACACACACGGCACACTGTGACTCAATGCTCAGCCTATACCAGAACACAGACACACACAAACACGCACTCATACATGGTTCACTGTGACTCAGTGAACCACCGATACCAAGACAAACACACACACAAACACACACGGCTAACTGTGACTCAGTGCCCAGTCTATACCGGAACACAAATACACACACACACATACATAGCTCACAGACTCAATGCACAGCCTGTACTACCACAAACAGCAGGCTCACTGTGACTCAGTGCACAGCCTGTACCAGCACAGACACACACACATGGCTCTCTGTGACTCAATGCACTGCCTATAGCAGCACACAAACACACACACGGACATACATGGCTCAGTGCGACACAATGCAGTCCATACCAGTACACACACAAGCCTCACTGTGACTGAATGCACGGCGTATACCTGCACACACACACACACACAGCTCACTGTGACTCAACGAACGCCCTGTAGCACCACACAAACACACATACAGGCCTCAGTGACTCAATGCAAAGCCCCTACCGGCACACACACACACACCTAAGTGTGACTCAATGCTCAGCCTATACCTGCGCACACAAACACACACATCTTAAGGTAACTCATGCACATTCCACACCATGAAATACAAAATACAAACACACACACATTCACGGCTCACTCTGACTCAATGCACTGTCCATACGAGCACACACACACAACTCATTGTGACCCAACGCACACTCTATACCAGCACACACACATAACTCACTGTGACACAGTGCACAGGCTATATCAGCACACAGACACACACACACAAGGCTCACTGTGACTCAGTGCACTGTGTGTAGCACCACACACACAAACACACAAACACACACATACACCTCAGTGAGTCAATGCAAAGCCCATACCAGCACACTCATACACACAGACACACACACACACCTTACTGTGTTTCAATGGTCAGCCTATACCAACACACATATACACACCATACTGTGACTCAGTGCACTCTCTGAACCATCACAAAGACACACACACACGCACGGCTCATTGTGACTGAATGCAGCGTCCATACCAGCAAATACACACCACCCATCTGTGACTCAGTGCTCAGACTATTCCAGCCCCCCCAACACGTCTCATTGTGACTCAACGCACGGCAAATACCAGTCCACACGCACAGACACACACATACACAAACACACGGCTCACTGTGACTCAATGCACACTTTGTATCAACACACACACATACACACCTCCGTGACTCAATGCTCAGCCTGTATCATCACACACACACATGCATACACAAACACACATACACACACAAGGTTCACTGTGATACAATGCACAGCCTATAGCAGGACACACACACAGACACTCCTCACTGTGACTCAGTGCTCAGACTGTAATAGCCCCCCCCACACACACATACACCTCACTGACTCAATGCAAAGCCCATACGAGCACACATGCACACATACACACACCTGATTCAATGCTCCACCCATACCAGTGCACACACACACACCCCAAACTGTGATTCAATGCTCAGCCTATACCAACACACACACACATACACACATACACACACACCTCATTGTGACTCAATGCACAGCCTATAGCAGCACACACACACACACACATGCTGACTGAGAGTCAATGCACAGTATATACGAGCACACACACACACAACTCATTGTGCCTCAATGTATAGTCAATACCAGCACACACACAGACACACATAACTCACTGTGACTCAGTTCACAGCCTATATCAGCACTCAGAAACACACACGGAAGGCTCACAGTGACCCAATACACAGTCTGTATCACCCCAGAAACACACAGACACACACACACACACACACATACCCCTCAGTGACTCAATACAAAGCCATTACCAGCACACACACACACACACACACACCTGTGATTCAGTGCTCAGCCTAAACCAGCAGACACATATACACACACACACACACCTTACTGTGACTCAGTGCACCCCCTAGACCACTACGTACACACACACACACACACACACACACGGCTAATTGTGACTCAATGGAGAGTCCATCCCAGCACATACACACATGCAACACACCTCACAGTGAATCAATGCTCAGACTATACTAGCCCACACCCCCACACACAACACACCTCACTGTGACTCAATACTCAGACTATACTAGCCCACACCCACACACACCCACATACACCTCACTGACTCAATGCACAGCCCATACGAGGACACATGCACACATACACACACCTAACTGATTCAATGCTCCGCCCATACCAGTGTACACACACACATACCCCTAACTGTGATTCAATGCTCAGCCTATACCAACACACACACATACACACACACCTCATTGTGACTCAATACACATCCTATAGCAGCACACACACACACACATGCTGACTGTGACTCAATGTGCAGTCTATACAAGCACGCACACAAACAACTCATTGTGACTGAGTGCACAGTCAATACCAGCACACACACAGACACACATAACTCACTGTGACTCGGTTCACAGCCTATATCACCACTCAGACACACACACGCAAGGCTCACTGTGACTCAATGCACAGTCTGTAGCACCACACACACAGACACACACACCTCAGTGACTCAATGCAAAGCCCATACCAGCACACACACACACACACACGCTGTGACTCAATGCAACGTCTATACGAGCACACATACAACTCATTGTGACTCAATGCACAGTCAATACCAGCACACACACAGACACACATAACTCACTGTGACTCAGTTCACAGCCTATATCACCACTCAGACACACACGCAAGGCTCACTGTGACTCAATGCACAGTCTGTAGCACCACACAAAAACACACACACATACTCACTATGACTCAATGCACAGTCTATACCAGCACACACACACACACACACATAACTCACTGTGACTCAGTGCACAGGCTATATCATCACACAGACACACACACACAAGGCTGTGACCTAGTGAATAGTCTGTAGCACCACACACACACTGACACATACACCTCAGTGACTCAATGCAAAGCCCATACCAGCACACACAAACACATACACACACCTGTGATTCAATGCTCAGCCTAAACCAGCACACACATACACACACACACAGCTGTGACTCAATGCACACCCTAGACCACTACGTACACACACACACGCGGCTAATTGTGGCTCAAGAGAGTCCATACCAGCACATACACACACACAACACACCTCACTGTGACTCAATGCTCAGACTATACTAGCCCCCCCCACACACATACACCTCAGTGACTCAATGCAAAGCCCATACGAGCACACGTGCACACATACACACACTTAATTGATTCAGTGCTCCACCCATACCAGTGCAGACACACCCGTGATTCAATGCTCAGCCTATACCAGCACACACACACACACCTCATTGACTCAATGCACAGCCTACAGCAGTACACACACACACATGCTGTGACTCAATGCACAGTCTATACGAGCACACACACAGACACACGTAACTCACTGTGACTTAGTTCACAGCCTATATCAGCACTCAGATGTACACACGCAAGGCTCACAGTGACTCAATGCACAGTCTGTAGCACCACACACACACAGACACACACACCTCAGTGAGTCAATACAAAGCCCATAGCAGCACACACACTCCCACACCTGTGACTCAATGCTAAGCCTATAGCAGCACACATATACACACCATACTGTGACTCAGTGCACACTCTACACCATCACAAAGACACACACACACTCACGGCTCA
Organism: Mesoplodon mirus; assembly: GCF_964341445.2. NCBI lineage: Eukaryota > Metazoa > Chordata > Mammalia > Artiodactyla > Ziphiidae > Mesoplodon > Mesoplodon mirus. The sequence goes on from NW_028295345.1 coordinate 237,269, forward strand.
TTGTGACTGAATGCACCGTCCATACCAGCACATACACACACACAACACATCTGTCAGTCAATGCTCAGACTGTACAACCCACACACACAACACACGGTGCACTGTGACTCAATGCTCAGCCTATGCCAGAACACACACACACACAAACAAACACACACTCATACATGGCTCACTGTGACTTAGTGAACCACCTATACCATCACACACACACACACACACACACAGAGACACCTCAGTGACTCAATGGAGAGCCCATACCAGCCCCCCCCACACACCTGTGATTCAGTGTGCAGCCTCTACCAGCACACACACACCATACTGTGACTCAACGCACACTCTACACCACCACATACACACACACACATACACACACATACGCATGCCTCTTTGTGACTCAATGTGCTGTCCATACCAGCACATATACACACACACAACACACCTCACTGTGACTCTATGCTGAGACCATAGTAGCCCCCCCCCCACACACACGGCACACTGTGACTCAATTCTAAGCCTATACCAGCACATACAGAAACACACACACACCCCAGTGACTCAATGCAAAGTCCATACCAGCATACATACACACATATACGCAGCTAAGTGTGACTCGGTGCTCAGCCTGTACCAGCACACACACAGACACACACGCCACCCACACGGCTCTGTGACTCATTGCGGAGCCTGTACCAGCATAAAATCACGGCTCACTTATCACTCAATGCTTAGTCTGTAGCAGCACACACACACACACACACACACACACAAACACCTCACTGTGACTCAATGCAAAGCCCATACAGGCACACACACACACACCTGAGTCAATGCAGTCTTTACCAACACACACACACACACACACCTGTGAGTCAATGCAGTCTTTACCAACACACACACACACACACGCATGGCTCAATGTGACTCAACGCACAGCCTATACCATCACATACACACACGAAGACACACAGGCACGGCTCACTGTTAATCAATGCACAGTCCATACCAACACATACACACACACACAGGCACCTTACTGTAACTAAATTCACATTGTATACCAGCACAGACACACAGAAACATGCATTCACACATGGCTCACTGTGAATCAATGAACCGTCTACACCATCACACACATACAGACACACACACACACACGGCTCACTGTGACTCAATGCACTGCCGAAAGCAGCACACAAACACACAGAGACATACATGGCTCACTGTGACACAATGTAGTCCATACGAGTACACACACAAGCCTCACTGTGACTGAATGCACGGCGTATACCTGCACATACACACACAGCTCACTGTGACTCAATGCACATTCTATACCATCACACACACACTCACATACAAAGCTCACTGTGACTCATTGCACAGCCTATAGCAGTACACACACACACACACACGTCTCAATTTGACTCAATGAACAGTCTGTAGCACCACACAAACACACATACAGGCCTCAGTGCCTCTGCAAAGCCCATACCAGCACACACACACACACAAGTGTGACTGAGTGCTCAGCCTGTACCAGCACACACACACACACCTTACAGTAACTCATGCACATTCCACAACATGAACTACAAACACACACACACATGCACCACTCACTGTGACTCAATGCTCAGACTCTACCAGCCACCCCCCACCACACACACACATAACCACGATGCACTGTGACTCAATGCTCTGCCTATACCAGCAATACAGAAACACACACAGACACCTCAGTGACTCAATGCAAAGCCCATACCAGCACACTCACACACACACAAACACACGGCTCACTGTGACAGAATGCACAGCTTATGTCTTCACACACACAACCTGATTCAATGCTCAGCCTCTACCAGCACACACACACACACACGCATGGCTCATTGTGACTCAATGTACATTTTATACCAGCACAAACACACACACACCTCACTGTAACTCAATGCTCAGACTGTACTACCCACACACACAACATACACACACACGGTGCACAGTGACTCAATGCTCAGCCTATACCAGAACACACACACACACACACAAACAGGCACTCATACATGGCTCACTGTGACTCAGTGAACCACCTATACCATCACACACACATGCGGCTCAATGTGACTCAAAGCCTATAGCAGCACACGCACACACTCACAAACACCCCTCTGTGACTCACTGCACAGCCTATACCAGCGCTCACACACACACACACACAGAGCTGTGAATCAATGCACAGTCTATGGTAGCACACATACACACACACACACACAGCTCAGTGACTCAATGCAAAGCCTATACTAGCACATGCACCCCCCCCACACACACACCTCACTGTGACTCAATGCACAGCCTATACCAGCATGCACACACACACACACAGCTGTGACTCAGTGCACAGTCTATACCAGCACATGCACACACACGCATGCACGGCTCAGTGTGATTCAGTGCACCATCCATACCAGCACATACACACATGCACACGCACCTCACTGTGACTCAATTCTCAGACTATACCAGCACACACACACACGGCACACTGTGACTCAATGCTCAGCCTATACCAGAACACAGACACACACAAACACGCACTCATACATGGTTCACTGTGACTCAGTGAACCACCGATACCAAGACAAACACACACACAAACACACACGGCTAACTGTGACTCAGTGCCCAGTCTATACCGGAACACAAATACACACACACACATACATAGCTCACAGACTCAATGCACAGCCTGTACTACCACAAACAGCAGGCTCACTGTGACTCAGTGCACAGCCTGTACCAGCACAGACACACACACATGGCTCTCTGTGACTCAATGCACTGCCTATAGCAGCACACAAACACACACACGGACATACATGGCTCAGTGCAACACAATGCAGTCCATACCAGTACACACACAAGCCTCACTGTGACAATGCACGGCGTATACCTGCACACACACACACACACAGCTCACTGTGACTCAACGAACGCCCTGTAGCACCACACAAACACACATACAGGCCTCAGTGACTCAATGCAAAGCCCCTACCGGCACACACACACACACCTAAGTGTGACGCAATGCTCAGCCTATACTTGCGCACACAAACACACACATCTTAAGGTAACTCATGCACATTCCACACCATGAAATACAAAATACAAACACACACACATTCACGGCTCACTCTGACTCAATGCACTGTCCATACGAGCACATACACACACAGCACACACCTCACTGTGACTCAATGATCTGATTATATGAGCACACTCATACACACACACACACACAAACACCCCTCACTGTGACTCACTGCACAACCTATACCAGCGTGGACACACACAAACACACATGCTCACTGTGACTAAATGCACAGTCTATACGAGCACACACACACACAACTCATTGTGACCCAACGCACACTCTATACCAGCACACACACATAACTCACTGTGACACAGTGCACAGGCTATATCAGCACACAGACACACACACACAAGGCTCACTGTGACTCAGTGCACTGTGTGTCGCACCACACACACAAACACACACATACACCTCAGTGAGTCAATGCAAAGCCCATACCAGCACACTCATACACACAGACACACACACACACACCTTACTTTGTTTCAATGGTCAGCCTATACCAACACACATATACACACCATACTGTGACTCAGTGCACTCTCTGAACCATCACAAAGACACACACACACGCACGGCTCATTGTGACTGAATGCAGCGTCCATACCAGCAAATACACACCACCCATCTGTGACTCAGTGCTCAGACTATTCCAGCCCCCCCCAACACGTCTCATTGTGACTCAACGCACGGCAAATACCAGTCCACACACACAGACACACACATACACAAACACACGGCTCACTGTGACTCAATGCACACTTTGTATCAACACACACACATACACACCTCCGTGACTCAATGCTCAGCCTGTATCATCACACACACACATGCATACACAAACACACATACACACACAAGGTTCACTGTGATACAGTGCACAGCCTATAGCAGGACACACACACAGACACACGTCACTGTGACTCAAAGCACAGCCTATACCAGCACATACACACGAAAACACACTTTACTGTGACTCAATGCACAGCCTAATGCAGCACACACACACACACACACACACACCGCTCACTGTGACACAATGCACCACCTATACCAGCATGCAAACATGGCTCACTGTGACTCAGTGCACCATCCTTACCTACACACACACACACGGCTCACTGTGACTCAATGCACAGTTTGTATCAACACACACACATACACACCTCCGTGACTCAATGCTTAGCCTGTATCATCACACACACACATGCATACACAAACACACATACACACACAAGGTTCACTGTGATAGAATGCACAGCCTATAGCAGGACACACACACAGACACTCCTCACTGTGACTCAGTGCTCAGAATGTAATAGCCCCCCACACACACATACACCTCACTGACTCAATGCAAAGCCCATACGAGCACACATGCACACATACACACACCTGATTCAATGCTCCACCCATACCAGTGCACACACACACACCCCGAACTGTGATTCAATGCTCAGCCTATACCAACACACACACATACACACATACACACACACCTCATTGTGACTCAATGCACAGCCTATAGCAGCACACACACACACACATGCTGACTGAGAGTCAATGCACAGTATATACGAGCACACACACACACAACTCATTGTGCCTCAATGTATAGTCAATACCAGCACACACACAGACACACATAACTCACTGTGACTCAGTTCACAGCCTATATCACCACTCAGACACACACGGAAGGCTCACAGTGACTCAATGCACAGTCTGTAGCACCACACACACACACACATACACCTCAGTGACTCAATGCAAAGCCCATACCAGCACACACACACACACACACGCTGACTGTGACTCAATGCAAAGTCTATACGAGCACACATACACACAACTCATTGTGACTCAATGCACAGCCAATACCAGTACACACACAGACACACATAACTCACTGTGACTCAGTTCACAGCCTATATCTCCACTCAGACACACACACGCAAGGCTCCCTGTGACTCAATGCACAGTCTGTAGCACCACACACACACACACACACATACACCTCAGTGACTCAGTGCAGTCCCATACCAGCACACACACACACACATGCTGACTGTGACTCAATGCACAGTGTATACGAGCACACACACACAACTCATTGTGACTCAGTGCACAGTCAATACCAGCACACACAGACACACATAACTCACTGTGACTCAGTGCACAGTCTGTATCCCGCCCACACACACATCAGGGACTCAATGAAAAGCCCATACCGGCGCGCACACACACACACACATACACACCTAAACGTGATTCAATGCTCAGCCTCTACCAGCACACACACAAACACACACACACACACACGCATGGCTCCTTGTGGTTCAATGTACATTTCATACCAGCACAGATACACACAACACATCTCACTGTAACTCAATGCTCAGACTGTACTACCAACACACACAACACACACACACGGCGCACTATGACTCAAAGCTCAGGCTCTACCAGAACACACACACACACACAAACACGCACTCATACATGGCTCACTGTGACTCAATGAACCAGTTATGCCATCACACACACACACACACAAACACACGGCTCACTGTGACTCAGTGCACAGTGTACACCTTTCCCGACTCCCACACACATGGCTCACTGTGACTCAATGCCCAGCTTATATCATTACACACACACACATACACACGTGGCTCACTGTGACTCAGTGCACTGCCTAAAGCAGCACAGAAACACGCACATGGACATACATGGCTCACTGTGACACAATGCACAGCCCAAACCAGTACACACACAAACCTCACTGTGACTGAATGCACAGCGTATACTGCACACACATACACAAACACAGAGCTCACTGTGACGCAATGCACAGCCTATACCAGTACACACGCATACACACGTCTCAATTTGACTCAATGAACAGCCTATAGCACCACACAGACACACATACAGGCTTCAGTGACTCAATGCAAAGCCCATTACCGACACACACACACACACACACACACCTAAATGTGACTCAGTGCTCAGCCTGTACCAGCACACACAAACACACTCACCTTACAGTAACTCACGCACATTCCACACCATGAAATACAAACACACACACACAGAGATATGCACAGCTCAATGAGACTCAATGCGCTGTCCATAATAGCAAATACACGCACACAGCACACCTCACTGTGACTCAATGATCTGATTATACCAGCACACTCACACACACACACACACACAAACACATGGCTCACTGTGACTCAGTGCACCGTATGCCTGCCCCCAGTCCCAGACACACATGGCTCACTGTGAATGAATGCACAGCCTATATCTTCACAACACATACACACACACACACACACACACACACACCCCTCAGGGACTCAATGCAAAGCCCATACCAGCACACACACACATATACACACACTGAACTGTGACTCAATGCTCAGATTATACCAGCACAGACACAGAAACACATGACTCACTGTAACTCAGTGCAGAGCATATACCAGCCCCCCCCCCACGGCTCACTGTGACTCAATGCACAGCCTATAGCAGCACACACACACACGCTCACTGTGACTCAATGCACAGTCAATACCAGCACACACACACACATAACTCACTGTGACTCAGTTCACAGCCTATATCAGCACTCACACACACACACACACATGCTGAGAGTCAATGCACAGTGTATACAAGCACACACACACAACTCATTGTGCCTCAATGCACAATGACTCAATGCACTGTGACTCAATGCACAGTCCGTAGCCCCCACACACACAACTCAGTGACTCAATGCAAAGCCCATTCCAGCGCACACAGACACACATAAACACACACACACCTAACTGTGATTCAATGCTCAGCCTCTACCAGCACACACACACACACAAACCCACACCCACACACACATACCACATCTCACTGTAACTCAATGCTCAGACTGTACTACCCACACACACAACACACACGGTGCACTGTGACTGAATGCTCAGCCTATAGCAGCACACACACACACATGCTCCCTATGACTCAATGCAGTCTATACGAGCGCACACACACACAAATCATTGTGACTCCATGCACAGTCAATACCAGCACACACAGACACACATAACTCATTGTGACTCAGTTCACAGCCGATATCAGCACTCAAACACACACAAGGCTCACTGTGACTCAATGCACAGTCTGTAGCACCACACAAAAACACACACACATACTCACTGTGACTCAATGCAGAGTCTATACCAGCACACACACACACACAAAACTCATTGTGACTCCATGCACAGTCAATACCAGCACACACACACTCACATACAAAGCTCACTGTGACTCATTGCACAGCCTATAGCAGTACACACACACACGTCTCAATTTGACTCAATGAACAGTGTGTAGCACCACACAAACACACATACAGGCCTCAGTGACTCTGCAAAGCCCATACCAGCACACACACACACACAAGTGTGACTGAGTGCTCAGCCTGTACCAGCACACACACACACACCTTACAGTAACTCATGCACATTCCACAACATGAACTACAAACACACACACACATGCACCACTCACTGTGACTCAATGCTCAGACTCTACCAGCCACCCCCACCACACACACACATAACCACGACGCACTGTGACTCAATGCTCTGCCTATACCAGCAATACAGAAACACACACAGACACGTCAGTGACTCAATGCAAAGCCCATACCAGCACACTCACACACACACAAACACACGGCTCACTGTGACAGAATGCACAGCTTATGTCTTCACACACACAACCTGATTCAATGCTCAGCCTCTACCAGCACACACACACACACACGCATGGCTCATTGTGACTCAATGTACATTTTATACCAGCACAAACACACACACACCTCACTGTAACTCAATGCTCAGACTGTACTACCCACACACACAACATACACACACACGGTGCACAGTGACTCAATGCTCAGCCTATACCAGAACACACACACACACACACAAACAGGCACTCATACATGGCTCACTGTGACTCAGTGAACCACCTATACCATCACACACACATGCGGCTCAATGTGACTCAAAGCCTATAGCAGCACACGCACACACTCACAAACACCCCTCTGTGACTCACTGCACAGCCTATACCAGCGCTCACACACACACACACACAGAGCTGTGAATCAATGCACAGTCTATGGTAGCACATACACACACACACACACAGCTCAGTGACTCAATGCAAAGCCTATACTAGCACATGCACCCCCCCACACACACACCTCACTGTGACTCAATGCACAGCCTATACCAGCATGCACACACACACACACAGCTGTGACTCAGTGCACAGTCTATACCAGCACATGCACACACACGCATGCACGGCTCAGTGTGATTCAGTGCACCATCCATACCAGCACATACACACATGCACACGCACCTCACTGTGACTCAATTCTCAGACTATACCAGCACACACACACACGGCACACTGTGACTCAATGCTCAGCCTATACCAGAACACAGACACACACAAACACGCACTCATACATGGTTCACTGTGACTCAGTGAACCACCGATACCAAGACAAACACACACACAAACACACACGGCTAACTGTGACTCAGTGCCCAGTCTATACCGGAACACAAATACACACACACACATACATAGCTCACAGACTCAATGCACAGCCTGTACTACCACAAACAGCAGGCTCACTGTGACTCAGTGCACAGCCTGTACCAGCACAGACACACACACATGGCTCTCTGTGACTCAATGCACTGCCTATAGCAGCACACAAACACACACACGGACATACATGGCTCAGTGCGACACAATGCAGTCCATACCAGTACACACACAAGCCTCACTGTGACTGAATGCACGGCGTATACCTGCACACACACACACACACAGCTCACTGTGACTCAACGAACGCCCTGTAGCACCACACAAACACACATACAGGCCTCAGTGACTCAATGCAAAGCCCCTACCGGCACACACACACACACCTAAGTGTGACTCAATGCTCAGCCTATACCTGCGCACACAAACACACACATCTTAAGGTAACTCATGCACATTCCACACCATGAAATACAAAATACAAACACACACACATTCACGGCTCACTCTGACTCAATGCACTGTCCATACGAGCACACACACACAACTCATTGTGACCCAACGCACACTCTATACCAGCACACACACATAACTCACTGTGACACAGTGCACAGGCTATATCAGCACACAGACACACACACACAAGGCTCACTGTGACTCAGTGCACTGTGTGTAGCACCACACACACAAACACACAAACACACACATACACCTCAGTGAGTCAATGCAAAGCCCATACCAGCACACTCATACACACAGACACACACACACACCTTACTGTGTTTCAATGGTCAGCCTATACCAACACACATATACACACCATACTGTGACTCAGTGCACTCTCTGAACCATCACAAAGACACACACACACGCACGGCTCATTGTGACTGAATGCAGCGTCCATACCAGCAAATACACACCACCCATCTGTGACTCAGTGCTCAGACTATTCCAGCCCCCCCAACACATCTCATTGTGACTCAACGCACGGCAAATACCAGTCCACACACACAGACACACACATACACAAACACACGGCTCACTGTGACTCAATGCACACTTTGTATCAACACACACACATACACACCTCCGTGACTCAATGCTCAGCCTGTATCATCACACACACACATGCATACACAAACACACATACACACACAAGGTTCACTGTGATACAATGCACAGCCTATAGCAGGACACACACACAGACACTCCTCACTGTGACTCAGTGCTCAGACTGTAATAGCCCCCCCCCCACACACATACACCTCACTGACTCAATGCAAAGCCCATACGAGCACACATGCACACATACACACACCTGATTCAATGCTCCACCCATACCAGTGCACACACACACACCCCAAACTGTGATTCAATGCTCAGCCTATACCAACACACACACACATACACACATACACACACACCTCATTGTGACTCAATGCACAGCCTATAGCAGCACACACACACACACACATGCTGACAGAGTCAATGCACAGTATATACGAGCACACACACACACAACTCATTGTGCCTCAATGTATAGTCAATACCAGCACACACACAGACACACATAACTCACTGTGACTCAGTTCACAGCCTATATCAGCACTCAGAAACACACACGGAAGGCTCACAGTGACCCAATACACAGTCTGTATCACCCCAGAAACACACAGACACACACACACACACACATACCCCTCAGTGACTCAATACAAAGCCATTACCAGCACACACACACACACACACACACACCTGTGATTCAGTGCTCAGCCTAAACCAGCAGACACATATACACACACACACACACCTTACTGTGACTCAGTGCACCCCCTAGACCACTACGTACACACACACACACACACACACACACACGGCTAATTGTGACTCAATGGAGAGTCCATCCCAGCACATACACACATGCAACACACCTCACAGTGAATCAATGCTCAGACTATACTAGCCCACACCCCCACACACAACACACCTCACTGTGACTCAATACTCAGACTATACTAGCCCACACCCACACACACCCACATACACCTCACTGACTCAATGCACAGCCCATACGAGGACACATGCACACATACACACACCTAACTGATTCAATGCTCCGCCCATACCAGTGTACACACACACATACCCCTAACTGTGATTCAATGCTCAGCCTATACCAACACACACACATACACACACACCTCATTGTGACTCAATACACATCCTATAGCAGCACACACACACACACATGCTGACTGTGACTCAATGTGCAGTCTATACAAGCACGCACACAAACAACTCATTGTGACTGAGTGCACAGTCAATACCAGCACACACACAGACACACATAACTCACTGTGACTCGGTTCACAGCCTATATCACCACTCAGACACACACACGCAAGGCTCACTGTGACTCAATGCACAGTCTGTAGCACCACACACACAGACACATACACCTCAGTGACTCAATGCAAAGCCCATACCAGCACACACACACACACACACGCTGTGACTCAATGCAAAGTCTATACGAGCACACATACAACTCATTGTGACTCAATGCACAGTCAATACCAGCACACACACAGACACACATAACTCACTGTGACTCAGTTCACAGCCTATATCACCACTCAGACACACACGCAAGGCTCACTGTGACTCAATGCACAGTCTGTAGCACCACACAAAAACACACACACATACTCACTATGACTCAATGCACAGTCTATACCAGCACACACACACACACACACATAACTCACTGTGACTCAGTGCACAGGCTATATCATCACACAGACACACACACACAAGGCTGTGACCTAGTGAATAGTCTGTAGCACCACACACACACTGACACATACACCTCAGTGACTCAATGCAAAGCCCATACCAGCACACACAAACACATACACACACCTGTGATTCAATGCTCAGCCTAAACCAGCACACACATACACACACACACAGCTGTGACTCAATGCACACCCTAGACCACTACGTACACACACACACGCGGCTAATTGTGGCTCAAGAGAGTCCATACCAGCACATACACACACACAACACACCTCACTGTGACTCAATGCTCAGACTATACTAGCCCCCCCCACACACATACACCTCAGTGACTCAATGCAAAGCCCATACGAGCACACGTGCACACATACACACACTTAATTGATTCAGTGCTCCACCCATACCAGTGCAGACACACCCGTGATTCAATGCTCAGCCTATACCAGCACACACACACACACCTCATTGACTCAATGCACAGCCTACAGCAGTACACACACACACATGCTGTGACTCAATGCACAGTCTATACGAGCACACACACAGACACACGTAACTCACTGTGACTTAGTTCACAGCCTATATCAGCACTCAGATGTACACACGCAAGGCTCACAGTGACTCAATGCACAGTCTGTAGCACCACACACACACAGACACACACACCTCAGTGAGTCAATACAAAGCCCATAGCAGCACACACACTCCCACACCTGTGACTCAATGCTAAGCCTATAGCAGCACACATATACACACCATACTGTGACTCAGTGCACACTCTACACCATCACAAAGACACACACACACTCACGGCTCATTGTGACTGAATGCACCGTCCATACCAGCACATACACACACACAACACATCTGTCAGTCAATGCTCAGACTGTACAACCCACACACACAACACACGGTGCACTGTGACTCAATGCTCAGCCTATGCCAGAACACACACACACACAAACAAACACACACTCATACATGGCTCACTGTGACTTAGTGAACCACCTATACCATCACACACACACACACACACACACACAGAGACACCTCAGTGACTCAATGGAGAGCCCATACCAGCCCCCCCCACACACCTGTGATTCAGTGTGCAGCCTCTACCAGCACACACACACCATACTGTGACTCAACGCACACTCTACACCACCACATACACACACACACATACACACATACGCATGCCTCTTTGTGACTCAATGTGCTGTCCATACCAGCACATATACACACACACAACACACCTCACTGTGACTCTATGCTGAGACCATAGTAGCCCACACACACACACACACACACACGGCACACTGTGACTCAATTCTAAGCCTATACCAGCACATACAGAAACACACACACACCCCAGTGACTCAATGCAAAGTCCATACCAGCATACATACACACATATACGCAGCTAAGTGTGACTCGGTGCTCAGCCTGTACCAGCACACACACAGACACACACGCCACCCACACGGCTCTGTGACTCATTGCGGAGCCCGTACCAGCATAAAATCACGGCTCACTTATCACTCAATGCTTAGTCTGTAGCAGCACACACACACACACACACACACACACAAACACCTCACTGTGACTCAATGCAAAGCCCATACAGGCACACACACACACACCTGAGTCAATGCAGTCTTTACCAACACACACACACACACACACCTGTGAGTCAATGCAGTCTTTACCAACACACACACACACACACGCATGGCTCAATGTGACTCAACGCACAGCCTATACCATCACATACACACACGAAGACACACAGGCACGGCTCACTGTTAATCAATGCACAGTCCATACCAACACATACACACACACACAGGCACCTTACTGTAACTAAATTCACATTGTATACCAGCACAGACACACAGAAACATGCATTCACACATGGCTCACTGTGAATCAATGAACCGTCTACACCATCACACACATACAGACACACACACACACACGGCTCACTGTGACTCAATGCACTGCCGAAAGCAGCACACAAACACACAGAGACATACATGGCTCACTGTGACACAATGTAGTCCATACGAGTACACACACAAGCCTCACTGTGACTGAATGCACGGCGTATACCTGCACATACACACACAGCTCACTGTGACTCAATGCACATTCTATACCATCACACACACACTCACATACAAAGCTCACTGTGACTCATTGCACAGCCTATAGCAGTACACACACACACACACACACGTCTCAATTTGACTCAATGAACAGTCTGTAGCACCACACAAACACACATACAGGCCTCAGTGCCTCTGCAAAGCCCATACCAGCACACACACACACACAAGTGTGACTGAGTGCTCAGCCTGTACCAGCACACACACACACACCTTACAGTAACTCATGCACATTCCACAACATGAACTACAAACACACACACACATGCACCACTCACTGTGACTCAATGCTCAGACTCTACCAGCCACCCCCCACCACACACACACATAACCACGATGCACTGTGACTCAATGCTCTGCCTATACCAGCAATACAGAAACACACACAGACACCTCAGTGACTCAATGCAAAGCCCATACCAGCACACTCACACACACACAAACACACGGCTCACTGTGACAGAATGCACAGCTTATGTCTTCACACACACAACCTGATTCAATGCTCAGCCTCTACCAGCACACACACACACACACGCATGGCTCATTGTGACTCAATGTACATTTTATACCAGCACAAACACACACACACCTCACTGTAACTCAATGCTCAGACTGTACTACCCACACACACAACATACACACACACGGTGCACAGTGACTCAATGCTCAGCCTATACCAGAACACACACACACACACACAAACAGGCACTCATACATGGCTCACTGTGACTCAGTGAACCACCTATACCATCACACACACATGCGGCTCAATGTGACTCAAAGCCTATAGCAGCACACGCACACACTCACAAACACCCCTCTGTGACTCACTGCACAGCCTATACCAGCGCTCACACACACACACACACAGAGCTGTGAATCAATGCACAGTCTATGGTAGCACACATACACACACACACACACAGCTCAGTGACTCAATGCAAAGCCTATACTAGCACATGCACCCCACACACACACACACCTCACTGTGACTCAATGCACAGCCTATACCAGCATGCACACACACACACACAGCTGTGACTCAGTGCACAGTCTATACCAGCACATGCACACACACGCATGCACGGCTCAGTGTGATTCAGTGCACCATCCATACCAGCACATACACACATGCACACGCACCTCACTGTGACTCAATTCTCAGACTATACCAGCACACACACACACGGCACACTGTGACTCAATGCTCAGCCTATACCAGAACACAGACACACACAAACACGCACTCATACATGGTTCACTGTGACTCAGTGAACCACCGATACCAAGACAAACACACACACAAACACACACGGCTAACTGTGACTCAGTGCCCAGTCTATACCGGAACACAAATACACACACACACATACATAGCTCACAGACTCAATGCACAGCCTGTACTACCACAAACAGCAGGCTCACTGTGACTCAGTGCACAGCCTGTACCAGCACAGACACACACACATGGCTCTCTGTGACTCAATGCACTGCCTATAGCAGCACACAAACACACACACGGACATACATGGCTCAGTGCGACACAATGCAGTCCATACCAGTACACACACAAGCCTCACTGTGACTGAATGCACGGCGTATACCTGCACACACACACACACACAGCTCACTGTGACTCAACGAACGCCCTGTAGCACCACACAAACACACATACAGGCCTCAGTGACTCAATGCAAAGCCCCTACCGGCACACACACACACACCTAAGTGTGACTCAATGCTCAGCCTATACCTGCGCACACAAACACACACATCTTAAGGTAACTCATGCACATTCCACACCATGAAATACAAAATACAAACACACACACATTCACGGCTCACTCTGACTCAATGCACTGTCCATACGAGCACACACACACAACTCATTGTGACCCAACGCACACTCTATACCAGCACACACACATAACTCACTGTGACACAGTGCACAGGCTATATCAGCACACAGACACACACACACAAGGCTCACTGTGACTCAGTGCACTGTGTGTAGCACCACACACACAAACACACAAACACACACATACACCTCAGTGAGTCAATGCAAAGCCCATACCAGCACACTCATACACACAGACACACACACACACCTTACTGTGTTTCAATGGTCAGCCTATACCAACACACATATACACACCATACTGTGACTCAGTGCACTCTCTGAACCATCACAAAGACACACACACACGCACGGCTCATTGTGACTGAATGCAGCGTCCATACCAGCAAATACACACCACCCATCTGTGACTCAGTGCTCAGACTATTCCAGCCCCCCCAACACATCTCATTGTGACTCAACGCACGGCAAATACCAGTCCACACACACAGACACACACATACACAAACACACGGCTCACTGTGACTCAATGCACACTTTGTATCAACACACACACATACACACCTCCGTGACTCAATGCTCAGCCTGTATCATCACACACACACATGCATACACAAACACACATACACACACAAGGTTCACTGTGATACAATGCACAGCCTATAGCAGGACACACACACAGACACTCCTCACTGTGACTCAGTGCTCAGACTGTAATAGCCCCCCCCACACACACATACACCTCACTGACTCAATGCAAAGCCCATACGAGCACACATGCACACATACACACACCTGATTCAATGCTCCACCCATACCAGTGCACACACACACACCCCAAACTGTGATTCAATGCTCAGCCTATACCAACACACACACACATACACACATACACACACACCTCATTGTGACTCAATGCACAGCCTATAGCAGCACACACACACACACACATGCTGACAGAGTCAATGCACAGTATATACGAGCACACACACACACAACTCATTGTGCCTCAATGTATAGTCAATACCAGCACACACACAGACACACATAACTCACTGTGACTCAGTTCACAGCCTATATCAGCACTCAGAAACACACACGGAAGGCTCACAGTGACCCAATACACAGTCTGTATCACCCCAGAAACACACAGACACACACACACACACACATACCCCTCAGTGACTCAATACAAAGCCATTACCAGCACACACACACACACACACACACACCTGTGATTCAGTGCTCAGCCTAAACCAGCAGACACATATACACACACACACACACCTTACTGTGACTCAGTGCACCCCCTAGACCACTACGTACACACACACACACACACACACACACACGGCTAATTGTGACTCAATGGAGAGTCCATCCCAGCACATACACACATGCAACACACCTCACAGTGAATCAATGCTCAGACTATACTAGCCCACACCCCCACACACAACACACCTCACTGTGACTCAATACTCAGACTATACTAGCCCACACCCACACACACCCACATACACCTCACTGACTCAATGCACAGCCCATACGAGGACACATGCACACATACACACACCTAACTGATTCAATGCTCCGCCCATACCAGTGTACACACACACATACCCCTAACTGTGATTCAATGCTCAGCCTATACCAACACACACACATACACACACACCTCATTGTGACTCAATACACATCCTATAGCAGCACACACACACACACATGCTGACTGTGACTCAATGTGCAGTCTATACAAGCACGCACACAAACAACTCATTGTGACTGAGTGCACAGTCAATACCAGCACACACACAGACACACATAACTCACTGTGACTCGGTTCACAGCCTATATCACCACTCAGACACACACACGCAAGGCTCACTGTGACTCAATGCACAGTCTGTAGCACCACACACACAGACACATACACCTCAGTGACTCAATGCAAAGCCCATACCAGCACACACACACACACACACGCTGTGACTCAATGCAAAGTCTATACGAGCACACATACAACTCATTGTGACTCAATGCACAGTCAATACCAGCACACACACAGACACACATAACTCACTGTGACTCAGTTCACAGCCTATATCACCACTCAGACACACACGCAAGGCTCACTGTGACTCAATGCACAGTCTGTAGCACCACACAAAAACACACACACATACTCACTATGACTCAATGCACAGTCTATACCAGCACACACACACACACACACATAACTCACTGTGACTCAGTGCACAGGCTATATCATCACACAGACACACACACACAAGGCTGTGACCTAGTGAATAGTCTGTAGCACCACACACACACTGACACATACACCTCAGTGACTCAATGCAAAGCCCATACCAGCACACACAAACACATACACACACCTGTGATTCAATGCTCAGCCTAAACCAGCACACACATACACACACACACAGCTGTGACTCAATGCACACCCTAGACCACTACGTACACACACACACGCGGCTAATTGTGGCTCAAGAGAGTCCATACCAGCACATACACACACACAACACACCTCACTGTGACTCAATGCTCAGACTATACTAGCCCCCCCCACACACATACACCTCAGTGACTCAATGCAAAGCCCATACGAGCACACGTGCACACATACACACACTTAATTGATTCAGTGCTCCACCCATACCAGTGCAGACACACCCGTGATTCAATGCTCAGCCTATACCAGCACACACACACACACCTCATTGACTCAATGCACAGCCTACAGCAGTACACACACACACATGCTGTGACTCAATGCACAGTCTATACGAGCACACACACAGACACACGTAACTCACTGTGACTTAGTTCACAGCCTATATCAGCACTCAGATGTACACACGCAAGGCTCACAGTGACTCAATGCACAGTCTGTAGCACCACACACACACAGACACACACACCTCAGTGAGTCAATACAAAGCCCATAGCAGCACACACACTCCCACACCTGTGACTCAATGCTAAGCCTATAGCAGCACACATATACACACCATACTGTGACTCAGTGCACACTCTACACCATCACAAAGACACACACACACTCACGGCTCATTGTGACTGAATGCACCGTCCATACCAGCACATACACACACACAACACATCTGTCAGTCAATGCTCAGACTGTACAACCCACACACACAACACACGGTGCACTGTGACTCAATGCTCAGCCTATGCCAGAACACACACACACACAAACAAACACACACTCATACATGGCTCACTGTGACTTAGTGAACCACCTATACCATCACACACACACACACACACACACACAGAGACACCTCAGTGACTCAATGGAGAGCCCATACCAGCCCCCCCCACACACCTGTGATTCAGTGTGCAGCCTCTACCAGCACACACACACCATACTGTGACTCAACGCACACTCTACACCACCACATACACACACACACATACACACACATACGCATGCCTCTTTGTGACTCAATGTGCTGTCCATACCAGCACATATACACACACACAACACACCTCACTGTGACTCTATGCTGAGACCATAGTAGCCCACACACACACACACACACACACGGCACACTGTGACTCAATTCTAAGCCTATACCAGCACATACAGAAACACACACACACCCCAGTGACTCAATGCAAAGTCCATACCAGCATACATACACACATATACGCAGCTAAGTGTGACTCGGTGCTCAGCCTGTACCAGCACACACACAGACACACACGCCACCCACACGGCTCTGTGACTCATTGCGGAGCCTGTACCAGCATAAAATCACGGCTCACTTATCACTCAATGCTTAGTCTGTAGCAGCACACACACACACACACACACACACAAACACCTCACTGTGACTCAATGCAAAGCCCATACAGGCACACACACACACACCTGAGTCAATGCAGTCTTTACCAACACACACACACACACACACCTGTGAGTCAATGCAGTCTTTACCAACACACACACACACACACGCATGGTTCAATGTGACTCAACGCACAGCCTATACCATCACATACACACACGAAGACACACAGGCACGGCTCACTGTTAATCAATGCACAGTCCATACCAACACATACACACACACACAGGCACCTTACTGTAACTAAATTCACATTGTATACCAGCACAGACACACAGAAACATGCATTCACACATGGCTCACTGTGAATCAATGAACCGTCTACACCATCACACACATACAGACACACACACACACACGGCTCACTGTGACTCAATGCACTGCCGAAAGCAGCACACAAACACACAGAGACATACATGGCTCACTGTGACACAATGTAGTCCATACGAGTACACACACAAGCCTCACTGTGACTGAATGCACGGCGTATACCTGCACATACACACACAGCTCACTGTGACTCAATGCACATTCTATACCATCACACACACACTCACATACAAAGCTCACTGTGACTCATTGCACAGCCTATAGCAGTACACACACACACACACGTCTCAATTTGACTCAATGAACAGTCTGTAGCACCACACAAACACACATACAGGCCTCAGTGCCTCTGCAAAGCCCATACCAGCACACACACA
This sequence comes from Mesoplodon mirus, assembly GCF_964341445.2. Classification (NCBI taxonomy): domain Eukaryota; kingdom Metazoa; phylum Chordata; class Mammalia; order Artiodactyla; family Ziphiidae; genus Mesoplodon; species Mesoplodon mirus. The sequence continues at coordinate 257,491 of NW_028295345.1, forward strand.
CACACAAGTGTGACTGAGTGCTCAGCCTGTACCAGCACACACACACACACCTTACAGTAACTCATGCACATTCCACAACATGAACTACAAACACACACACACATGCACCACTCACTGTGACTCAATGCTCAGACTCTACCAGCCACCCCCCACCACACACACACATAACCACGATGCACTGTGACTCAATGCTCTGCCTATACCAGCAATACAGAAACACACACAGACACGTCAGTGACTCAATGCAAAGCCCATACCAGCACACTCACACACACACAAACACACGGCTCACTGTGACAGAATGCACAGCTTATGTCTTCACACACACAACCTGATTCAATGCTCAGCCTCTACCAGCACACACACACACACACGCATGGCTCATTGTGACTCAATGTACATTTTATACCAGCACAAACACACACACACCTCACTGTAACTCAATGCTCAGACTGTACTACCCACACACACAACATACACACACACGGTGCACAGTGACTCAATGCTCAGCCTATACCAGAACACACACACACACACACAAACAGGCACTCATACATGGCTCACTGTGACTCAGTGAACCACCTATACCATCACACACACATGCGGCTCAATGTGACTCAAAGCCTATAGCAGCACACGCACACACTCACAAACACCCCTCTGTGACTCACTGCACAGCCTATACCAGCGCTCACACACACACACACACACAGAGCTGTGAATCAATGCACAGTCTATGGTAGCACACATACACACACACACACACAGCTCAGTGACTCAATGCAAAGCCTATACTAGCACATGCACCCCCCCCACACACACACCTCACTGTGACTCAATGCACAGCCTATACCAGCATGCACACACACACACACAGCTGTGACTCAGTGCACAGTCTATACCAGCACATGCACACACACGCATGCACGGCTCAGTGTGATTCAGTGCACCATCCATACCAGCACATACACACATGCACACGCACCTCACTGTGACTCAATTCTCAGACTATACCAGCACACACACACACGGCACACTGTGACTCAATGCTCAGCCTATACCAGAACACAGACACACACAAACACGCACTCATACATGGTTCACTGTGACTCAGTGAACCACCGATACCAAGACAAACACACACACAAACACACACGGCTAACTGTGACTCAGTGCCCAGTCTATACCGGAACACAAATACACACACACACATACATAGCTCACAGACTCAATGCACAGCCTGTACTACCACAAACAGCAGGCTCACTGTGACTCAGTGCACAGCCTGTACCAGCACAGACACACACACATGGCTCTCTGTGACTCAATGCACTGCCTATAGCAGCACACAAACACACACACGGACATACATGGCTCAGTGCAACACAATGCAGTCCATACCAGTACACACACAAGCCTCACTGTGACAATGCACGGCGTATACCTGCACACACACACACACACAGCTCACTGTGACTCAACGAACGCCCTGTAGCACCACACAAACACACATACAGGCCTCAGTGACTCAATGCAAAGCCCCTACCGGCACACACACACACACCTAAGTGTGACGCAATGCTCAGCCTATACTTGCGCACACAAACACACACATCTTAAGGTAACTCATGCACATTCCACACCATGAAATACAAAATACAAACACACACACATTCACGGCTCACTCTGACTCAATGCACTGTCCATACGAGCACATACACACACAGCACACACCTCACTGTGACTCAATGATCTGATTATATGAGCACACTCATACACACACACACACACAAACACCCCTCACTGTGACTCACTGCACAACCTATACCAGCGTGGACACACACAAACACACATGCTCACTGTGACTAAATGCACAGTCTATACGAGCACACACACACACAACTCATTGTGACCCAACGCACACTCTATACCAGCACACACACATAACTCACTGTGACACAGTGCACAGGCTATATCAGCACACAGACACACACACACAAGGCTCACTGTGACTCAGTGCACTGTGTGTCGCACCACACACACAAACACACACATACACCTCAGTGAGTCAATGCAAAGCCCATACCAGCACACTCATACACACAGACACACACACACACACCTTACTTTGTTTCAATGGTCAGCCTATACCAACACACATATACACACCATACTGTGACTCAGTGCACTCTCTGAACCATCACAAAGACACACACACACGCACGGCTCATTGTGACTGAATGCAGCGTCCATACCAGCAAATACACACCACCCATCTGTGACTCAGTGCTCAGACTATTCCAGCCCCCCCCAACACGTCTCATTGTGACTCAACGCACGGCAAATACCAGTCCACACACACAGACACACACATACACAAACACACGGCTCACTGTGACTCAATGCACACTTTGTATCAACACACACACATACACACCTCCGTGACTCAATGCTCAGCCTGTATCATCACACACACACATGCATACACAAACACACATACACACACAAGGTTCACTGTGATACAGTGCACAGCCTATAGCAGGACACACACACAGACACACGTCACTGTGACTCAAAGCACAGCCTATACCAGCACATACACACGAAAACACACTTTACTGTGACTCAATGCACAGCCTAATGCAGCACACACACACACACACACACACACACACCGCTCACTGTGACACAATGCACCACCTATACCAGCATGCAAACATGGCTCACTGTGACTCAGTGCACCATCCTTACCTACACACACACACACACGGCTCACTGTGACTCAATGCACAGTTTGTATCAACACACACACATACACACCTCCGTGACTCAATGCTTAGCCTGTATCATCACACACACACATGCATACACAAACACACATACACACACAAGGTTCACTGTGATACAATGCACAGCCTATAGCAGGACACACACACAGACACTCCTCACTGTGACTCAGTGCTCAGAATGTAATAGCCCCCCACACACACATACACCTCACTGACTCAATGCAAAGCCCATACGAGCACACATGCACACATACACACACCTGATTCAATGCTCCACCCATACCAGTGCACACACACACACCCCGAACTGTGATTCAATGCTCAGCCTATACCAACACACACACATACACACATACACACACACCTCATTGTGACTCAATGCACAGCCTATAGCAGCACACACACACACACATGCTGACTGAGAGTCAATGCACAGTATATACGAGCACACACACACACAACTCATTGTGCCTCAATGTATAGTCAATACCAGCACACACACAGACACACATAACTCACTGTGACTCAGTTCACAGCCTATATCACCACTCAGACACACACGGAAGGCTCACAGTGACTCAATGCACAGTCTGTAGCACCACACACACACACACATACACCTCAGTGACTCAATGCAAAGCCCATACCAGCACACACACACACACACACACGCTGACTGTGACTCAATGCAAAGTCTATACGAGCACACATACACACAACTCATTGTGACTCAATGCACAGCCAATACCAGTACACACACAGACACACATAACTCACTGTGACTCAGTTCACAGCCTATATCTCCACTCAGACACACACACGCAAGGCTCCCTGTGACTCAATGCACAGTCTGTAGCACCACACACACACACACACACATACACCTCAGTGACTCAGTGCAGTCCCATACCAGCACACACACACACATGCTGACTGTGACTCAATGCACAGTGTATACGAGCACACACACACAACTCATTGTGACTCAGTGCACAGTCAATACCAGCACACACAGACACACATAACTCACTGTGACTCAGTGCACAGTCTGTAGCCCGCCCACACACACATCAGGGACTCAATGAAAAGCCCATACCGGCGCGCACACACACACACACATACACACCTAAACGTGATTCAATGCTCAGCCTCTACCAGCACACACACAAACACACACACACACACACGCATGGCTCCTTGTGGTTCAATGTACATTTCATACCAGCACAGATACACACAACACATCTCACTGTAACTCAATGCTCAGACTGTACTACCAACACACACAACACACACACACGGCGCACTATGACTCAAAGCTCAGGCTCTACCAGAACACACACACACACACAAACACGCACTCATACATGGCTCACTGTGACTCAATGAACCAGTTATGCCATCACACACACACACACACAAACACACGGCTCACTGTGACTCAGTGCACAGTGTACACCTTTCCCGACTCCCACACACATGGCTCACTGTGACTCAATGCCCAGCTTATATCATTACACACACACACATACACACGTGGCTCACTGTGACTCAGTGCACTGCCTAAAGCAGCACAGAAACACGCACATGGACATACATGGCTCACTGTGACACAATGCACAGCCCAAACCAGTACACACACAAACCTCACTGTGACTGAATGCACAGCGTATACTGCACACACATACACAAACACAGAGCTCACTGTGACGCAATGCACAGCCTATACCAGTACACACGCATACACACGTCTCAATTTGACTCAATGAACAGCCTATAGCACCACACAGACACACATACAGGCTTCAGTGACTCAATGCAAAGCCCATTACCGACACACACACACACACACACCTAAATGTGACTCAGTGCTCAGCCTGTACCAGCACACACAAACACACTCACCTTACAGTAACTCACGCACATTCCACACCATGAAATACAAACACACACACACAGAGATATGCACAGCTCAATGAGACTCAATGCGCTGTCCATAATAGCAAATACACGCACACAGCACACCTCACTGTGACTCAATGATCTGATTATACCAGCACACTCACACACACACACACACACAAACACATGGCTCACTGTGACTCAGTGCACCGTATGCCTGCCCCCAGTCCCAGACACACATGGCTCACTGTGAATGAATGCACAGCCTATATCTTCACAACACATACACATACACACACACACACACAGACACACACACACACCCCTCAGGGACTCAATGCAAAGCCCATACCAGCACACACACACATATACACACACTGAACTGTGACTCAATGCTCAGATTATACCAGCACAGACACAGAAACACATGACTCACTGTAACTCAGTGCAGAGCATATACCAGCCCCCCCCCACGGCTCACTGTGACTCAATGCACAGCCTATAGCAGCACACACACACACGCTCACTGTGACTCAATGCACAGTCAATACCAGCACACACACACACATAACTCACTGTGACTCAGTTCACAGCCTATATCAGCACTCACACACACACACACACATGCTGAGAGTCAATGCACAGTGTATACAAGCACACACACACAACTCATTGTGCCTCAATGCACAATGACTCAATGCACTGTGACTCAATGCACAGTCCGTAGCCCCCCCACACACAACTCAGTGACTCAATGCAAAGCCCATTCCAGCGCACACAGACACACATAAACACACACACACCTAACTGTGATTCAATGCTCAGCCTCTACCAGCACACACACACACACAAACCCACACACACACACACATACCACATCTCACTGTAACTCAATGCTCAGACTGTACTACCCACACACACAACATACACACACACGGTGCACTGTGACTGAATGCTCAGCCTATAGCAGCACACACACACACATGCTCCCTATGACTCAATGCAGTCTATACGAGCACACACACACACAAATCATTGTGACTCCATGCACAGTCAATACCAGCACACACAGACACACATAACTCATTGTGACTCAGTTCACAGCCGATATCAGCACTCAAACACACACAAGGCTCACTGTGACTCAATGCACAGTCTGTAGCACCACACAAAAACACACACACATACTCACTGTGACTCAATGCAGAGTCTATACCAGCACACACACACACACACAAAACTCATTGTGACTCCATGCACAGTCAATACCAGCACACACACACTCACATACAAAGCTCACTGTGACTCATTGCACAGCCTATAGCAGTACACACACACACACACACGTCTCAATTTGACTCAATGAACAGTGTGTAGCACCACACAAACACACATACAGGCCTCAGTGACTCTGCAAAGCCCATACCAGCACACACACACACACAAGTGTGACTGAGTGCTCAGCCTGTACCAGCACACACACACACACCTTACAGTAACTCATGCACATTCCACAACATGAACTACAAACACACACACACATGCACCACTCACTGTGACTCAATGCTCAGACTCTACCAGCCACCCCCACCACACACACACATAACCACGACGCACTGTGACTCAATGCTCTGCCTATACCAGCAATACAGAAACACACACAGACACCTCAGTGACTCAATGCAAAGCCCATACCAGCACACTCACACACACACAAACACACGGCTCACTGTGACAGAATGCACAGCTTATGTCTTCACACACACAACCTGATTCAATGCTCAGCCTCTACCAGCACACACACACACACACGCATGGCTCATTGTGACTCAATGTACATTTTATACCAGCACAAACACACACACACCTCACTGTAACTCAATGCTCAGACTGTACTACCCACACACACAACATACACACACACGGTGCACAGTGACTCAATGCTCAGCCTATACCAGAACACACACACACACACACAAACAGGCACTCATACATGGCTCACTGTGACTCAGTGAACCACCTATACCATCACACACACATGCGGCTCAATGTGACTCAAAGCCTATAGCAGCACACGCACACACTCACAAACACCCCTCTGTGACTCACTGCACAGCCTATACCAGCGCTCACACACACACACACACAGAGCTGTGAATCAATGCACAGTCTATGGTAGCACACATACACAAGCACACACACAGCTCAGTGACTCAATGCAAAGCCTATACTAGCACATGCACCCCCCCACACACACACCTCACTGTGACTCAATGCACAGCCTATACCAGCATGCACACACACACACACAGCTGTGACTCAGTGCACAGTCTATACTAGCACATGCACACACACGCATGCACGGCTCAGTGTGATTCAGTGCACCATCCATACCAGCACATACACACATGCACACGCACCTCACTGTGACTCAATTCTCAGACTATACCAGCACACACACACACGGCACACTGTGACTCAATGCTCAGCCTATACCAGAACACAGACACACACAAACACGCACTCATACATGGTTCACTGTGACTCAGTGAACCACCGATACCAAGACAAACACACACACAAACACACACGGCTAACTGTGACTCAGTGCCCAGTCTATACCGGAACACAAATACACACACACACATACATAGCTCACAGACTCAATGCACAGCCTGTACTACCACAAACAGCAGGCTCACTGTGACTCAGTGCACAGCCTGTACCAGCACAGACACACACACATGGCTCTCTGTGACTCAATGCACTGCCTATAGCAGCACACAAACACACACACGGACATACATGGCTCAGTGCGACACAATGCAGTCCATACCAGTACACACACAAGCCTCACTGTGACTGAATGCACGGCGTATACCTGCACACACACACACACACAGCTCATTGTGACTCAACGAACGCCCTGTAGCACCACACAAACACACATACAGGCCTCAGTGACTCAATGCAAAGCCCCTACCGGCACACACACACACACCTAAGTGTGACTCAATGCTCAGCCTATACCTGCGCACACAAACACACACATCTTAAGGTAACTCATGCACATTCCACACCATGAAATACAAAATACAAACACACACACATTCACGGCTCACTCTGACTCAATGCACTGTCCATACGAGCACACACACACAACTCATTGTGACCCAACGCACACTCTATACCAGCACACACACATAACTCACTGTGACACAGTGCACAGGCTATATCAGCACACAGACACACACACACAAGGCTCACTGTGACTCAGTGCACTGTGTGTAGCACCACACACACAAACACACAAACACACACATACACCTCAGTGAGTCAATGCAAAGCCCATACCAGCACACTCATACACACAGACACACACACACACCTTACTGTGTTTCAATGGTCAGCCTATACCAACACACATATACACACCATACTGTGACTCAGTGCACTCTCTGAACCATCACAAAGACACACACACACGCACGGCTCATTGTGACTGAATGCAGCGTCCATACCAGCAAATACACACCACCCATCTGTGACTCAGTGCTCAGACTATTCCAGCCCCCCCAACACGTCCCATTGTGACTCAACGCCTGGCAAATACCAGTCCACACACACAGACACACACATACACAAACACACGGCTCACTGTGACTCAATGCACACTTTGTATCAACACACACACATACACACCTCCGTGACTCAATGCTCAGCCTGTATCATCACACACACACATGCATACACAAACACACATACACACACAAGGTTCACTGTGATACAATGCACAGCCTATAGCAGGACACACACACAGACACTCCTCACTGTGACTCAGTGCTCAGACTGTAATAGCCCCCCACACACACACATACACCTCACTGACTCAATGCAAAGCCCATACGAGCACACATGCACACATACACACACCTGATTCAATGCTCCACCCATACCAGTGCACACACACACACCCCAAACTGTGATTCAATGCTCAGCCTATACCAACACACACACACATACACACATACACACACACCTCATTGTGACTCAATGCACAGCCTATAGCAGCACACACACACATGCTGACTGAGAGTCAATGCACAGTATATACGAGCACACACACACACAACTCATTGTGCCTCAATGTATAGTCAATACCAGCACACACACAGACACACATAACTCACTGTGACTCAGTTCACAGCCTATATCAGCACTCAGAAACACACACGGAAGGCTCACAGTGACCCAATACACAGTCTGTATCACCCCAGAAACACACAGACACACACACACACACACATACCCCTCAGTGACTCAATACAAAGCCATTACCAGCACACACACACACACACACACCTGTGATTCAGTGCTCAGCCTAAACCAGCAGACACATATACACACACACACACACCTTACTGTGACTCAGTGCACCCCCTAGACCACTACGTACACACACACACACACACACACACACGGCTAATTGTGACTCAATGGAGAGTCCATCCCAGCACATACACACATGCAACACACCTCACAGTGAATCAATGCTCAGACTATACTAGCCCACACCCCCACACACAACACACCTCACTGTGACTCAATACTCAGACTATACTAGCCCACACCCACACACACCCACATACACCTCACTGACTCAATGCACAGCCCATACGAGGACACATGCACACATACACACACCTAACTGATTCAATGCTCCGCCCATACCAGTGTACACACACACATACCCCTAACTGTGATTCAATGCTCAGCCTATACCAACACACACACATACACACACACCTCATTGTGACTCAATACACATCCTATAGCAGCACACACACACACACATGCTGACTGTGACTCAATGTGCAGTCTATACAAGCACGCACACAAACAACTCATTGTGACTGAGTGCACAGTCAATACCAGCACACACACAGACACACATAACTCACTGTGACTCGGTTCACAGCCTATATCACCACTCAGACACACACACGCAAGGCTCACTGTGACTCAATGCACAGTCTGTAGCACCACACACACAGACACATACACCTCAGTGACTCAATGCAAAGCCCATACCAGCACACACACACACACACACGCTGTGACTCAATGCAAAGTCTATACGAGCACACATACAACTCATTGTGACTCAATGCACAGTCAATACCAGCACACACACAGACACACATAACTCACTGTGACTCAGTTCACAGCCTATATCACCACTCAGACACACACGCAAGGCTCACTGTGACTCAATGCACAGTCTGTAGCACCACACAAAAACACACACACATACTCACTATGACTCAATGCACAGTCTATACCAGCACACACACACACACACACATAACTCACTGTGACTCAGTGCACAGGCTATATCATCACACAGACACACACACACAAGGCTGTGACCTAGTGAATAGTCTGTAGCACCACACACACACTGACACATACACCTCAGTGACTCAATGCAAAGCCCATACCAGCACACACAAACACATACACACACCTGTGATTCAATGCTCAGCCTAAACCAGCACACACATACACACACACACAGCTGTGACTCAATGCACACCCTAGACCACTACGTACACACACACACGCGGCTAATTGTGGCTCAAGAGAGTCCATACCAGCACATACACACACACAACACACCTCACTGTGACTCAATGCTCAGACTATACTAGCCCCCCCACACACATACACCTCAGTGACTCAATGCAAAGCCCATACGAGCACACGTGCACACATACACACACTTAATTGATTCAGTGCTCCACCCATACCAGTGCAGACACACCCGTGATTCAATGCTCAGCCTATACCAGCACACACACACACACCTCATTGACTCAATGCACAGCCTACAGCAGTACACACACACACATGCTGTGACTCAATGCACAGTCTATACGAGCACACACACAGACACACGTAACTCACTGTGACTTAGTTCACAGCCTATATCAGCACTCAGATGTACACACGCAAGGCTCACAGTGACTCAATGCACAGTCTGTAGCACCACACACACACAGACACACACACCTCAGTGAGTCAATACAAAGCCCATAGCAGCACACACACTCCCACACCTGTGACTCAATGCTAAGCCTATAGCAGCACACATATACACACCATACTGTGACTCAGTGCACACTCTACACCATCACAAAGACACACACACACTCACGGCTCATTGTGACTGAATGCACCGTCCATACCAGCACATACACACACACAACACATCTGTCAGTCAATGCTCAGACTGTACAACCCACACACACAACACACGGTGCACTGTGACTCAATGCTCAGCCTATGCCAGAACACACACACACACAAACAAACACACACTCATACATGGCTCACTGTGACTTAGTGAACCACCTATACCATCACACACACACACACACACACACACAGAGACACCTCAGTGACTCAATGGAGAGCCCATACCAGCCCCCCCCACACACCTGTGATTCAGTGTGCAGCCTCTACCAGCACACACACACCATACTGTGACTCAACGCACACTCTACACCACCACATACACACACACACATACACACACATACGCATGCCTCTTTGTGACTCAATGTGCTGTCCATACCAGCACATATACACACACACAACACACCTCACTGTGACTCTATGCTGAGACCATAGTAGCCCCCCCCCCCACACACACACGGCACACTGTGACTCAATTCTAAGCCTATACCAGCACATACAGAAACACACACACACCCCAGTGACTCAATGCAAAGTCCATACCAGCATACATACACACATATACGCAGCTAAGTGTGACTCGGTGCTCAGCCTGTACCAGCACACACACAGACACACACGCCACCCACACGGCTCTGTGACTCATTGCGGAGCCCGTACCAGCATAAAATCACGGCTCACTTATCACTCAATGCTTAGTCTGTAGCAGCACACACACACACACACACACACACACAAACACCTCACTGTGACTCAATGCAAAGCCCATACAGGCACACACACACACACCTGAGTCAATGCAGTCTTTACCAACACACACACACACACACACCTGTGAGTCAATGCAGTCTTTACCAACACACACACACACACACGCATGGCTCAATGTGACTCAACGCACAGCCTATACCATCACATACACACACGAAGACACACAGGCACGGCTCACTGTTAATCAATGCACAGTCCATACCAACACATACACACACACACAGGCACCTTACTGTAACTAAATTCACATTGTATACCAGCACAGACACACAGAAACATGCATTCACACATGGCTCACTGTGAATCAATGAACCGTCTACACCATCACACACATACAGACACACACACACACACGGCTCACTGTGACTCAATGCACTGCCGAAAGCAGCACACAAACACACAGAGACATACATGGCTCACTGTGACACAATGTAGTCCATACGAGTACACACACAAGCCTCACTGTGACTGAATGCACGGCGTATACCTGCACATACACACACAGCTCACTGTGACTCAATGCACATTCTATACCATCACACACACACTCACATACAAAGCTCACTGTGACTCATTGCACAGCCTATAGCAGTACACACACACACACACACGTCTCAATTTGACTCAATGAACAGTCTGTAGCACCACACAAACACACATACAGGCCTCAGTGCCTCTGCAAAGCCCATACCAGCACACACACACACACAAGTGTGACTGAGTGCTCAGCCTGTACCAGCACACACACACACACCTTACAGTAACTCATGCACATTCCACAACATGAACTACAAACACACACACACATGCACCACTCACTGTGACTCAATGCTCAGACTCTACCAGCCACCCCCCACCACACACACACATAACCACGATGCACTGTGACTCAATGCTCTGCCTATACCAGCAATACAGAAACACACACAGACACCTCAGTGACTCAATGCAAAGCCCATACCAGCACACTCACACACACACAAACACACGGCTCACTGTGACAGAATGCACAGCTTATGTCTTCACACACACAACCTGATTCAATGCTCAGCCTCTACCAGCACACACACACACACACGCATGGCTCATTGTGACTCAATGTACATTTTATACCAGCACAAACACACACACACCTCACTGTAACTCAATGCTCAGACTGTACTACCCACACACACAACATACACACACACGGTGCACAGTGACTCAATGCTCAGCCTATACCAGAACACACACACACACACACAAACAGGCACTCATACATGGCTCACTGTGACTCAGTGAACCACCTATACCATCACACACACATGCGGCTCAATGTGACTCAAAGCCTATAGCAGCACACGCACACACTCACAAACACCCCTCTGTGACTCACTGCACAGCCTATACCAGCGCTCACACACACACACACACAGAGCTGTGAATCAATGCACAGTCTATGGTAGCACACATACACAAGCACACACACAGCTCAGTGACTCAATGCAAAGCCTATACTAGCACATGCACCCCCCCACACACACACCTCACTGTGACTCAATGCACAGCCTATACCAGCATGCACACACACACACACAGCTGTGACTCAGTGCACAGTCTATACCAGCACATGCACACACACGCATGCACGGCTCAGTGTGATTCAGTGCACCATCCATACCAGCACATACACACATGCACACGCACCTCACTGTGACTCAATTCTCAGACTATACCAGCACACACACACACGGCACACTGTGACTCAATGCTCAGCCTATACCAGAACACAGACACACACAAACACGCACTCATACATGGTTCACTGTGACTCAGTGAACCACCGATACCAAGACAAACACACACACAAACACACACGGCTAACTGTGACTCAGTGCCCAGTCTATACCGGAACACAAATACACACACACACATACATAGCTCACAGACTCAATGCACAGCCTGTACTACCACAAACAGCAGGCTCACTGTGACTCAGTGCACAGCCTGTACCAGCACAGACACACACACATGGCTCTCTGTGACTCAATGCACTGCCTATAGCAGCACACAAACACACACACGGACATACATGGCTCAGTGCAACACAATGCAGTCCATACCAGTACACACACAAGCCTCACTGTGACAATGCACGGCGTATACCTGCACACACACACACACACAGCTCACTGTGACTCAACGAACGCCCTGTAGCACCACACAAACACACATACAGGCCTCAGTGACTCAATGCAAAGCCCCTACCGGCACACACACACACACCTAAGTGTGACGCAATGCTCAGCCTATACCTGCGCACACAAACACACACATCTTAAGGTAACTCATGCACATTCCACACCATGAAATACAAAATACAAACACACACACATTCACGGCTCACTCTGACTCAATGCACTGTCCATACGAGCACATACACACACAGCACACACCTCACTGTGACTCAATGATCTGATTATATGAGCACACTCATACACACACACACACACAAACACCCCTCACTGTGACTCACTGCACAACCTATACCAGCGTGGACACACACAAACACACATGCTCACTGTGACTAAATGCACAGTCTATACGAGCACACACACACACAACTCATTGTGACCCAACGCACACTCTATACCAGCACACACACATAACTCACTGTGACACAGTGCACAGGCTATATCAGCACACAGACACACACACACAAGGCTCACTGTGACTCAGTGCACTGTGTGTCGCACCACACACACAAACACACACATACACCTCAGTGAGTCAATGCAAAGCCCATACCAGCACACTCATACACACAGACACACACACACACACCTTACTTTGTTTCAATGGTCAGCCTATACCAACACACATATACACACCATACTGTGACTCAGTGCACTCTCTGAACCATCACAAAGACACACACACACGCACGGCTCATTGTGACTGAATGCAGCGTCCATACCAGCAAATACACACCACCCATCTGTGACTCAGTGCTCAGACTATTCCAGCCCCCCCCAACACGTCTCATTGTGACTCAACGCACGGCAAATACCAGTCCACACACACAGACACACACATACACAAACACACGGCTCACTGTGACTCAATGCACACTTTGTATCAACACACACACATAAACACCTCCGTGACTCAATGCTCAGCCTGTATCATCACACACACACATGCATACACAAACACACATACACACACAAGGTTCACTGTGATACAGTGCACAGCCTATAGCAGGACACACACACAGACACACGTCACTGTGACTCAAAGCACAGCCTATACCAGCACATACACACGAAAACACACTTTACTGTGACTCAATGCACAGCCTAATGCAGCACACACACACACACACACACACACACCGCTCACTGTGACACAATGCACCACCTATACCAGCATGCAAACATGGCTCACTGTGACTCAGTGCACCATCCTTACCTACACACACACACACGGCTCACTGTGACTCAATGCACAGTTTGTATCAACACACACACATACACACCTCCGTGACTCAATGCTTAGCCTGTATCATCACACACACACATGCATACACAAACACACATACACACACAAGGTTCACTGTGATACAATGCACAGCCTATAGCAGGACACACACACAGACACTCCTCACTGTGACTCAGTGCTCAGAATGTAATAGCCCCCCCCACACACACACATACACCTCACTGACTCAATGCAAAGCCCATACGAGCACACATGCACACATACACACACCTGATTCAATGCTCCACCCATACCAGTGCACACACACACACCCCGAACTGTGATTCAATGCTCAGCCTATACCAACACACACACATACACACATACACACACACCTCATTGTGACTCAATGCACAGCCTATAGCAGCACACACACACACACACATGCTGACTGAGAGTCAATGCACAGTATATACGAGCACACACACACACAACTCATTGTGCCTCAATGTATAGTCAATACCAGCACACACACAGACACACATAACTCACTGTGACTCAGTTCACAGCCTATATCACCACTCAGACACACACACGCAAGGCTCCCTGTGACTCAACGCACAGTCTGTAGCACCACACACACACACACATACACCTCAGTGACTCAATGCAAAGCCCATACCAGCACACACACACACACACACACGCTGACTGTGACTCAATGCAAAGTCTATACGAGCACACATACACACAACTCATTGTGACTCAATGCACAGCCAATACCAGTACACACACAGACACACATAACTCACTGTGACTCAGTTCACAGCCTATATCTCCACTCAGACACACACACGCAAGGCTCCCTGTGACTCAATGCACAGTCTGTAGCACCACACACACACACACACACAT
Source organism: Mesoplodon mirus (assembly GCF_964341445.2). Taxonomy (NCBI): domain Eukaryota; kingdom Metazoa; phylum Chordata; class Mammalia; order Artiodactyla; family Ziphiidae; genus Mesoplodon; species Mesoplodon mirus. The sequence continues at coordinate 273,585 of NW_028295345.1, forward strand.
ACACCTCAGTGACTCAGTGCAGTCCCATACCAGCACACACACACACACATGCTGACTGTGACTCAATGCACAGTGTATACGAGCACACACACACAACTCATTGTGACTCAGTGCACAGTCAATACCAGCACACACAGACACACATAACTCACTGTGACTCAGTGCACAGTCTGTAGCCCGCCCACACACACATCAGGGACTCAATGAAAAGCCCATACCGGCGCGCACACACACACACACATACACACCTAAACGTGATTCAATGCTCAGCCTCTACCAGCACACACACAAACACACACACACACACACGCATGGCTCCTTGTGGTTCAATGTACATTTCATACCAGCACAGATACACACAACACATCTCACTGTAACTCAATGCTCAGACTGTACTACCAACACACACAACACACACACACGGCGCACTATGACTCAAAGCTCAGGCTCTACCAGAACACACACACACACACAAACACGCACTCATACATGGCTCACTGTGACTCAATGAACCAGTTATGCCATCACACACACACACACACAAACACACGGCTCACTGTGACTCAGTGCACAGTGTACACCTTTCCCGACTCCCACACACATGGCTCACTGTGACTCAATGCCCAGCTTATATCATTACACACACACACATACACACGTGGCTCACTGTGACTCAGTGCACTGCCTAAAGCAGCACAGAAACACGCACATGGACATACATGGCTCACTGTGACACAATGCACAGCCCAAACCAGTACACACACAAACCTCACTGTGACTGAATGCACAGCGTATACTGCACACACATACACAAACACAGAGCTCACTGTGACGCAATGCACAGCCTATACCAGTACACACGCATACACACGTCTCAATTTGACTCAATGAACAGCCTATAGCACCACACAGACACACATACAGGCTTCAGTGACTCAATGCAAAGCCCATTACCGACACACACACACACACACACACCTAAATGTGACTCAGTGCTCAGCCTGTACCAGCACACACAAACACACTCACCTTACAGTAACTCACGCACATTCCACACCATGAAATACAAACACACACACACAGAGATATGCACAGCTCAATGAGACTCAATGCGCTGTCCATAATAGCAAATACACGCACACAGCACACCTCACTGTGACTCAATGATCTGATTATACCAGCACACTCACACACACACACACACACAAACACATGGCTCACTGTGACTCAGTGCACCGTATGCCTGCCCCCAGTCCCAGACACACATAGCTCACTGTGAATGAATGCACAGCCTATATCTTCACAACACATACACATACACACACACACACACACACACACACACCCCTCAGGGACTCAATGCAAAGCCCATACCAGCACACACACACATATACACACACTGAACTGTGACTCAATGCTCAGATTATACCAGCACAGACACAGAAACACATGACTCACTGTAACTCAGTGCAGAGCATATACCAGCCTCCCCCCACGGCTCACTGTGACTCAATGCACAGCCTATAGCAGCACACACACACACGCTCACTGTGACTCAATGCACAGTCAATACCAGCACACACACACACATAACTCACTGTGACTCAGTTCACAGCCTATATCAGCACTCACACACACACACACACATGCTGAGAGTCAATGCACAGTGTATACAAGCACACACACACAACTCATTGTGCCTCAATGCACAATGACTCAATGCACTGTGACTCAATGCACAGTCCGTAGCCCCCACACACACAACTCAGTGACTCAATGCAAAGCCCATTCCAGCGCACACAGACACACATAAACACACACACACCTAACTGTGATTCAATGCTCAGCCTCTACCAGCACACACACACACACAAACCCACACACACACACACATACCACATCTCACTGTAACTCAATGCTCAGACTGTACTACCCACACACACAACATACACACACACGGTGCACTGTGACTGAATGCTCAGCCTATAGCAGCACACACACACACATGCTCCCTATGACTCAATGCAGTCTATACGAGCGCACACACACACAAATCATTGTGACTCCATGCACAGTCAATACCAGCACACACAGACACACATAACTCATTGTGACTCAGTTCACAGCCGATATCAGCACTCAAACACACACAAGGCTCACTGTGACTCAATGCACAGTCTGTAGCACCACACAAAAACACACACACATACTCACTGTGACTCAATGCAGAGTCTATACCAGCACACACACACACACAAAACTCATTGTGACTCCATGCACAGTCAATACCAGCACACACACACTCACATACAAAGCTCACTGTGACTCATTGCACAGCCTATAGCAGTACACACACACACGTCTCAATTTGACTCAATGAACAGTGTGTAGCACCACACAAACACACATACAGGCCTCAGTGACTCTGCAAAGCCCATACCAGCACACACACACACACAAGTGTGACTGAGTGCTCAGCCTGTACCAGCACACACACACACACCTTACAGTAACTCATGCACATTCCACAACATGAACTACAAACACACACACACATGCACCACTCACTGTGACTCAATGCTCAGACTCTACCAGCCACCCCCACCACACACACACATAACCACGACGCACTGTGACTCAATGCTCTGCCTATACCAGCAATACAGAAACACACACAGACACGTCAGTGACTCAATGCAAAGCCCATACCAGCACACTCACACACACACAAACACACGGCTCACTGTGACAGAATGCACAGCTTATGTCTTCACACACACAACCTGATTCAATGCTCAGCCTCTACCAGCACACACACACACACACGCATGGCTCATTGTGACTCAATGTACATTTTATACCAGCACAAACACACACACACCTCACTGTAACTCAATGCTCAGACTGTACTACCCACACACACAACATACACACACACGGTGCACAGTGACTCAATGCTCAGCCTATACCAGAACACACGCACACACACACAAACAGGCACTCATACATGGCTCACTGTGACTCAGTGAACCACCTATACCATCACACACACATGCGGCTCAATGTGACTCAAAGCCTATAGCAGCACACGCACACACTCACAAACACCCCTCTGTGACTCACTGCACAGCCTATACCAGCGCTCACACACACACACACACAGAGCTGTGAATCAATGCACAGTCTATGGTAGCACATACACACACACACACACAGCTCAGTGACTCAATGCAAAGCCTATACTAGCACATGCACCCCCCCACACACACACCTCACTGTGACTCAATGCACAGCCTATACCAGCATGCACACACACACACACAGCTGTGACTCAGTGCACAGTCTATACCAGCACATGCACACACACGCATGCACGGCTCAGTGTGATTCAGTGCACCATCCATACCAGCACATACACACATGCACATGCACCTCACTGTGACTCAATTCTCAGACTATACCAGCACACACACACACGGCACACTGTGACTCAATGCTCAGCCTATACCAGAACACAGACACACACAAACACGCACTCATACATGGTTCACTGTGACTCAGTGAACCACCGATACCAAGACAAACACACACACAAACACACACGGCTAACTGTGACTCAGTGCCCAGTCTATACCGGAACACAAATACACACACACACATACATAGCTCACAGACTCAATGCACAGCCTGTACTACCACAAACAGCAGGCTCACTGTGACTCAGTGCACAGCCTGTACCAGCACAGACACACACACATGGCTCTCTGTGACTCAATGCACTGCCTATAGCAGCACACAAACACACACACGGACATACATGGCTCAGTGCGACACAATGCAGTCCATACCAGTACACACACAAGCCTCACTGTGACTGAATGCACGGCGTATACCTGCACACACACACACACACAGCTCACTGTGACTCAACGAACGCCCTGTAGCACCACACAAACACACATACAGGCCTCAGTGACTCAATGCAAAGCCCCTACCGGCACACACACACACACCTAAGTGTGACTCAATGCTCAGCCTATACCTGCGCACACAAACACACACATCTTAAGGTAACTCATGCACATTCCACACCATGAAATACAAAATACAAACACACACACATTCACGGCTCACTCTGACTCAATGCACTGTCCATACGAGCACACACACACAACTCATTGTGACCCAACGCACACTCTATACCAGCACACACACATAACTCACTGTGACACAGTGCACAGGCTATATCAGCACACAGACACACACACACAAGGCTCACTGTGACTCAGTGCACTGTGTGTAGCACCACACACACAAACACACAAACACACACATACACCTCAGTGAGTCAATGCAAAGCCCATACCAGCACACTCATACACACAGACACACACACACACCTTACTGTGTTTCAATGGTCAGCCTATACCAACACACATATACACACCATACTGTGACTCAGTGCACTCTCTGAACCATCACAAAGACACACACACACGCACGGCTCATTGTGACTGAATGCAGCGTCCATACCAGCAAATACACACCACCCATCTGTGACTCAGTGCTCAGACTATTCCAGCCCCCCCAACACGTCTCATTGTGACTCAACGCACGGCAAATACCAGTCCACACGCACAGACACACACATACACAAACACACGGCTCACTGTGACTCAATGCACACTTTGTATCAACACACACACATACACACCTCCGTGACTCAATGCTCAGCCTGTATCATCACACACACACATGCATACACAAACACACATACACACACAAGGTTCACTGTGATACAATGCACAGCCTATAGCAGGACACACACACAGACACTCCTCACTGTGACTCAGTGCTCAGACTGTAATAGCCCCCCCCACACACACATACACCTCACTGACTCAATGCAAAGCCCATACGAGCACACATGCACACATACACACACCTGATTCAATGCTCCACCCATACCAGTGCACACACACACACCCCAAACTGTGATTCAATGCTCAGCCTATACCAACACACACACACATACACACATACACACACACCTCATTGTGACTCAATGCACAGCCTATAGCAGCACACACACACACACACATGCTGACTGAGAGTCAATGCACAGTATATACGAGCACACACACACACAACTCATTGTGCCTCAATGTATAGTCAATACCAGCACACACACAGACACACATAACTCACTGTGACTCAGTTCACAGCCTATATCAGCACTCAGAAACACACACGGAAGGCTCACAGTGACCCAATACACAGTCTGTATCACCCCAGAAACACACAGACACACACACACACACACACATACCCCTCAGTGACTCAATACAAAGCCATTACCAGCACACACACACACACACACACACCTGTGATTCAGTGCTCAGCCTAAACCAGCAGACACATATACACACACACACACACCTTACTGTGACTCAGTGCACCCCCTAGACCACTACGTACACACACACACACACACACACACACGGCTAATTGTGACTCAATGGAGAGTCCATCCCAGCACATACACACATGCAACACACCTCACAGTGAATCAATGCTCAGACTATACTAGCCCACACCCCCACACACAACACACCTCACTGTGACTCAATACTCAGACTATACTAGCCCACACCCACACACACCCACATACACCTCACTGACTCAATGCACAGCCCATACGAGGACACATGCACACATACACACACCTAACTGATTCAATGCTCCGCCCATACCAGTGTACACACACACATACCCCTAACTGTGATTCAATGCTCAGCCTATACCAACACACACACATACACACACACCTCATTGTGACTCAATACACATCCTATAGCAGCACACACACACATGCTGACTGTGACTCAATGTGCAGTCTATACAAGCACGCACACAAACAACTCATTGTGACTGAGTGCACAGTCAATACCAGCACACACACAGACACACATAACTCACTGTGACTCGGTTCACAGCCTATATCACCACTCAGACACACACACGCAAGGCTCACTGTGACTCAATGCACAGTCTGTAGCACCACACACACAGACACACACACCTCAGTGACTCAATGCAAAGCCCATACCAGCACACACACACACACACACGCTGTGACTCAATGCAACGTCTATACGAGCACACATACAACTCATTGTGACTCAATGCACAGTCAATACCAGCACACACACAGACACACATAACTCACTGTGACTCAGTTCACAGCCTATATCACCACTCAGACACACACGCAAGGCTCACTGTGACTCAATGCACAGTCTGTAGCACCACACAAAAACACACACACATACTCACTATGACTCAATGCACAGTCTATACCAGCACACACACACACACACACATAACTCACTGTGACTCAGTGCACAGGCTATATCATCACACAGACACACACACACAAGGCTGTGACCTAGTGAATAGTCTGTAGCACCACACACACACTGACACATACACCTCAGTGACTCAATGCAAAGCCCATACCAGCACACACAAACACATACACACACCTGTGATTCAATGCTCAGCCTAAACCAGCACACACATACACACACACACAGCTGTGACTCAATGCACACCCTAGACCACTACGTACACACACACACGCGGCTAATTGTGGCTCAAGAGAGTCCATACCAGCACATACACACACACAACACACCTCACTGTGACTCAATGCTCAGACTATACTAGCCCCCCCCACACACATACACCTCAGTGACTCAATGCAAAGCCCATACGAGCACACGTGCACACATACACACACTTAATTGATTCAGTGCTCCACCCATACCAGTGCAGACACACCCGTGATTCAATGCTCAGCCTATACCAGCACACACACACACACCTCATTGACTCAATGCACAGCCTACAGCAGTACACACACACACATGCTGTGACTCAATGCACAGTCTATACGAGCACACACACAGACACACGTAACTCACTGTGACTTAGTTCACAGCCTATATCAGCACTCAGATGTACACACGCAAGGCTCACAGTGACTCAATGCACAGTCTGTAGCACCACACACACACAGACACACACACCTCAGTGAGTCAATACAAAGCCCATAGCAGCACACACACTCCCACACCTGTGACTCAATGCTAAGCCTATAGCAGCACACATATACACACCATACTGTGACTCAGTGCACACTCTACACCATCACAAAGACACACACACACTCACGGCTCATTGTGACTGAATGCACCGTCCATACCAGCACATACACACACACAACACATCTGTCAGTCAATGCTCAGACTGTACAACCCACACACACAACACACGGTGCACTGTGACTCAATGCTCAGCCTATGCCAGAACACACACACACACAAACAAACACACACTCATACATGGCTCACTGTGACTTAGTGAACCACCTATACCATCACACACACACACACACACACACACAGAGACACCTCAGTGACTCAATGGAGAGCCCATACCAGCCCCCCCCACACACCTGTGATTCAGTGTGCAGCCTCTACCAGCACACACACACCATACTGTGACTCAACGCACACTCTACACCACCACATACACACACACACATACACACACATACGCATGCCTCTTTGTGACTCAATGTGCTGTCCATACCAGCACATATACACACACACAACACACCTCACTGTGACTCTATGCTGAGACCATAGTAGCCCACACACACACACACACACACACGGCACACTGTGACTCAATTCTAAGCCTATACCAGCACATACAGAAACACACACACACCCCAGTGACTCAATGCAAAGTCCATACCAGCATACATACACACATATACGCAGCTAAGTGTGACTCGGTGCTCAGCCTGTACCAGCACACACACAGACACACACGCCACCCACACGGCTCTGTGACTCATTGCGGAGCCTGTACCAGCATAAAATCACGGCTCACTTATCACTCAATGCTTAGTCTGTAGCAGCACACACACACACACACACACACACAAACACCTCACTGTGACTCAATGCAAAGCCCATACAGGCACACACACACACACCTGAGTCAATGCAGTCTTTACCAACACACACACACACACACACCTGTGAGTCAATGCAGTCTTTACCAACACACACACACACACACGCATGGTTCAATGTGACTCAACGCACAGCCTATACCATCACATACACACACGAAGACACACAGGCACGGCTCACTGTTAATCAATGCACAGTCCATACCAACACATACACACACACACAGGCACCTTACTGTAACTAAATTCACATTGTATACCAGCACAGACACACAGAAACATGCATTCACACATGGCTCACTGTGAATCAATGAACCGTCTACACCATCACACACATACAGACACACACACACACACGGCTCACTGTGACTCAATGCACTGCCGAAAGCAGCACACAAACACACAGAGACATACATGGCTCACTGTGACACAATGTAGTCCATACGAGTACACACACAAGCCTCACTGTGACTGAATGCACGGCGTATACCTGCACATACACACACAGCTCACTGTGACTCAATGCACATTCTATACCATCACACACACACTCACATACAAAGCTCACTGTGACTCATTGCACAGCCTATAGCAGTACACACACACACACACACGTCTCAATTTGACTCAATGAACAGTCTGTAGCACCACACAAACACACATACAGGCCTCAGTGCCTCTGCAAAGCCCATACCAGCACACACACACACACAAGTGTGACTGAGTGCTCAGCCTGTACCAGCACACACACACACACCTTACAGTAACTCATGCACATTCCACAACATGAACTACAAACACACACACACATGCACCACTCACTGTGACTCAATGCTCAGACTCTACCAGCCACCCCCCACCACACACACACATAACCACGATGCACTGTGACTCAATGCTCTGCCTATACCAGCAATACAGAAACACACACAGACACCTCAGTGACTCAATGCAAAGCCCATACCAGCACACTCACACACACACAAACACACGGCTCACTGTGACAGAATGCACAGCTTATGTCTTCACACACACAACCTGATTCAATGCTCAGCCTCTACCAGCACACACACACACACACGCATGGCTCATTGTGACTCAATGTACATTTTATACCAGCACAAACACACACACACCTCACTGTAACTCAATGCTCAGACTGTACTACCCACACACACAACATACACACACACGGTGCACAGTGACTCAATGCTCAGCCTATACCAGAACACACACACACACACACAAACAGGCACTCATACATGGCTCACTGTGACTCAGTGAACCACCTATACCATCACACACACATGCGGCTCAATGTGACTCAAAGCCTATAGCAGCACACGCACACACTCACAAACACCCCTCTGTGACTCACTGCACAGCCTATACCAGCGCTCACACACACACACACACAGAGCTGTGAATCAATGCACAGTCTATGGTAGCACACATACACAAGCACACACACAGCTCAGTGACTCAATGCAAAGCCTATACTAGCACATGCACCCCCCCACACACACACCTCACTGTGACTCAATGCACAGCCTATACCAGCATGCACACACACACACACAGCTGTGACTCAGTGCACAGTCTATACCAGCACATGCACACACACGCATGCACGGCTCAGTGTGATTCAGTGCACCATCCATACCAGCACATACACACATGCACACGCACCTCACTGTGACTCAATTCTCAGACTATACCAGCACACACACACACGGCACACTGTGACTCAATGCTCAGCCTATACCAGAACACAGACACACACAAACACGCACTCATACATGGTTCACTGTGACTCAGTGAACCACCGATACCAAGACAAACACACACACAAACACACACGGCTAACTGTGACTCAGTGCCCAGTCTATACCGGAACACAAATACACACACACACATACATAGCTCACAGACTCAATGCACAGCCTGTACTACCACAAACAGCAGGCTCACTGTGACTCAGTGCACAGCCTGTACCAGCACAGACACACACACATGGCTCTCTGTGACTCAATGCACTGCCTATAGCAGCACACAAACACACACACGGACATACATGGCTCAGTGCAACACAATGCAGTCCATACCAGTACACACACAAGCCTCACTGTGACAATGCACGGCGTATACCTGCACACACACACACACACAGCTCACTGTGACTCAACGAACGCCCTGTAGCACCACACAAACACACATACAGGCCTCAGTGACTCAATGCAAAGCCCCTACCGGCACACACACACACACCTAAGTGTGACGCAATGCTCAGCCTATACCTGCGCACACAAACACACACATCTTAAGGTAACTCATGCACATTCCACACCATGAAATACAAAATACAAACACACACACATTCACGGCTCACTCTGACTCAATGCACTGTCCATACGAGCACATACACACACAGCACACACCTCACTGTGACTCAATGATCTGATTATATGAGCACACTCATACACACACACACACACAAACACCCCTCACTGTGACTCACTGCACAACCTATACCAGCGTGGACACACACAAACACACATGCTCACTGTGACTAAATGCACAGTCTATACGAGCACACACACACACAACTCATTGTGACCCAACGCACACTCTATACCAGCACACACACATAACTCACTGTGACACAGTGCACAGGCTATATCAGCACACAGACACACACACACAAGGCTCACTGTGACTCAGTGCACTGTGTGTTGCACCACACACACAAACACACACATACACCTCAGTGAGTCAATGCAAAGCCCATACCAGCACACTCATACACACAGACACACACACACACACCTTACTTTGTTTCAATGGTCAGCCTATACCAACACACATATACACACCATACTGTGACTCAGTGCACTCTCTGAACCATCACAAAGACACACACACACGCACGGCTCATTGTGACTGAATGCAGCGTCCATACCAGCAAATACACACCACCCATCTGTGACTCAGTGCTCAGACTATTCCAGCCCCCCCCAACACGTCTCATTGTGACTCAACGCACGGCAAATACCAGTCCACACACACAGACACACACATACACAAACACACGGCTCACTGTGACTCAATGCACACTTTGTATCAACACACACACATACACACCTCCGTGACTCAATGCTCAGCCTGTATCATCACACACACACATGCATACACAAACACACATACACACACAAGGTTCACTGTGATACAGTGCACAGCCTATAGCAGGACACACACACAGACACACGTCACTGTGACTCAAAGCACAGCCTATACCAGCACATACACACGAAAACACACTTTACTGTGACTCAATGCACAGCCTAATGCAGCACACACACACACACACACACACACACCGCTCACTGTGACACAATGCACCACCTATACCAGCATGCAAACATGGCTCACTGTGACTCAGTGCACCATCCTTACCTACACACACACACACGGCTCACTGTGACTCAATGCACAGTTTGTATCAACACACACACATACACACCTCCGTGACTCAATGCTTAGCCTGTATCATCACACACACACATGCATACACAAACACACATACACACACAAGGTTCACTGTGATACAATGCACAGCCTATAGCAGGACACACACACAGACACTCCTCACTGTGACTCAGTGCTCAGAATGTAATAGCCCCCCCCACACACACACATACACCTCACTGACTCAATGCAAAGCCCATACGAGCACACATGCACACATACACACACCTGATTCAATGCTCCACCCATACCAGTGCACACACACACACCCCGAACTGTGATTCAATGCTCAGCCTATACCAACACACACACATACACACATACACACACACCTCATTGTGACTCAATGCACAGCCTATAGCAGCACACACACACACACACATGCTGACTGAGAGTCAATGCACAGTATATACGAGCACACACACACACAACTCATTGTGCCTCAATGTATAGTCAATACCAGCACACACACAGACACACATAACTCACTGTGACTCAGTTCACAGCCTATATCACCACTCAGACACACACACGCAAGGCTCCCTGTGACTCAACGCACAGTCTGTAGCACCACACACACACACACATACACCTCAGTGACTCAATGCAAAGCCCATACCAGCACACACACACACACACACACGCTGACTGTGACTCAATGCAAAGTCTATACGAGCACACATACACACAACTCATTGTGACTCAATGCACAGCCAATACCAGTACACACACAGACACACATAACTCACTGTGACTCAGTTCACAGCCTATATCTCCACTCAGACACACACACGCAAGGCTCCCTGTGACTCAATGCACAGTCTGTAGCACCACACACACACACACACACATACACCTCAGTGACTCAGTGCAGTCCCATACCAGCACACACACACACACATGCTGACTGTGACTCAATGCACAGTGTATACGAGCACACACACACAACTCATTGTGACTCAGTGCACAGTCAATACCAGCACACACAGACACACATAACTCACTGTGACTCAGTGCACAGTCTGTAGCCCGCCCACACACACATCAGGGACTCAATGAAAAGCCCATACCGGCGCGCACACACACACACACATACACACCTAAACGTGATTCAATGCTCAGCCTCTACCAGCACACACACAAACACACACACACACACACGCATGGCTCCTTGTGGTTCAATGTACATTTCATACCAGCACAGATACACACAACACATCTCACTGTAACTCAATGCTCAGACTGTACTACCAACACACACAACACACACACACGGCGCACTATGACTCAAAGCTCAGGCTCTACCAGAACACACACACACACACAAACACGCACTCATACATGGCTCACTGTGACTCAATGAACCAGTTATGCCATCACACACACACACACACAAACACACGGCTCACTGTGACTCAGTGCACAGTGTACACCTTTCCCGACTCCCACACACATGGCTCACTGTGACTCAATGCCCAGCTTATATCATTACACACACACACATACACACGTGGCTCACTGTGACTCAGTGCACTGCCTAAAGCAGCACAGAAACACGCACATGGACATACATGGCTCACTGTGACACAATGCACAGCCCAAACCAGTACACACACAAACCTCACTGTGACTGAATGCACAGCGTATACTGCACACACATACACAAACACAGAGCTCACTGTGACGCAATGCACAGCCTATACCAGTACACACGCATACACACGTCTCAATTTGACTCAATGAACAGCCTATAGCACCACACAGACACACATACAGGCTTCAGTGACTCAATGCAAAGCCCATTACCGACACACACACACACACACACACCTAAATGTGACTCAGTGCTCAGCCTGTACCAGCACACACAAACACACTCACCTTACAGTAACTCACGCACATTCCACACCATGAAATACAAACACACACACACAGAGATATGCACAGCTCAATGAGACTCAATGCGCTGTCCATAATAGCAAATACACGCACACAGCACACCTCACTGTGACTCAATGATCTGATTATACCAGCACACTCACACACACACACACACACAAACACATGGCTCACTGTGACTCAGTGCACCGTATGCCTGCCCCCAGTCCCAGACACACATAGCTCACTGTGAATGAATGCACAGCCTATATCTTCACAACACATACACATACACACACACACACACACACACACACACCCCTCAGGGACTCAATGCAAAGCCCATACCAGCACACACACACATATACACACACTGAACTGTGACTCAATGCTCAGATTATACCAGCACAGACACAGAAACACATGACTCACTGTAACTCAGTGCAGAGCATATACCAGCCTCCCCCCACGGCTCACTGTGACTCAATGCACAGCCTATAGCAGCACACACACACACGCTCACTGTGACTCAATGCACAGTCAATACCAGCACACACACACACATAACTCACTGTGACTCAGTTCACAGCCTATATCAGCACTCACACACACACACACACATGCTGAGAGTCAATGCACAGTGTATACAAGCACACACACACAACTCATTGTGCCTCAATGCACAATGACTCAATGCACTGTGACTCAATGCACAGTCCGTAGCCCCCACACACACAACTCAGTGACTCAATGCAAAGCCCATTCCAGCGCACACAGACACACATAAACACACACACACCTAACTGTGATTCAATGCTCAGCCTCTACCAGCACACACACACACACAAACCCACACACACACACACATACCACATCTCACTGTAACTCAATGCTCAGACTGTACTACCCACACACACAACATACACACACACGGTGCACTGTGACTGAATGCTCAGCCTATAGCAGCACACACACACACATGCTCCCTATGACTCAATGCAGTCTATACGAGCGCACACACACACAAATCATTGTGACTCCATGCACAGTCAATACCAGCACACACAGACACACATAACTCATTGTGACTCAGTTCACAGCCGATATCAGCACTCAAACACACACAAGGCTCACTGTGACTCAATGCACAGTCTGTAGCACCACACAAAAACACACACACATACTCACTGTGACTCAATGCAGAGTCTATACCAGCACACACACACACACAAAACTCATTGTGACTCCATGCACAGTCAATACCAGCACACACACACTCACATACAAAGCTCACTGTGACTCATTGCACAGCCTATAGCAGTACACACACACACGTCTCAATTTGACTCAATGAACAGTGTGTAGCACCACACAAACACACATACAGGCCTCAGTGACTCTGCAAAGCCCATACCAGCACACACACACACACAAGTGTGACTGAGTGCTCAGCCTGTACCAGCACACACACACACACCTTACAGTAACTCATGCACATTCCACAACATGAACTACAAACACACACACACATGCACCACTCACTGTGACTCAATGCTCAGACTCTACCAGCCACCCCCACCACACACACACATAACCACGACGCACTGTGACTCAATGCTCTGCCTATACCAGCAATACAGAAACACACACAGACACGTCAGTGACTCAATGCAAAGCCCATACCAGCACACTCACACACACACAAACACACGGCTCACTGTGACAGAATGCACAGCTTATGTCTTCACACACACAACCTGATTCAATGCTCAGCCTCTACCAGCACACACACACACACACGCATGGCTCATTGTGACTCAATGTACATTTTATACCAGCACAAACACACACACACCTCACTGTAACTCAATGCTCAGACTGTACTACCCACACACACAACATACACACACACGGTGCACAGTGACTCAATGCTCAGCCTATACCAGAACACACGCACACACACACAAACAGGCACTCATACATGGCTCACTGTGACTCAGTGAACCACCTATACCATCACACACACATGCGGCTCAATGTGACTCAAAGCCTATAGCAGCACACGCACACACTCACAAACACCCCTCTGTGACTCACTGCACAGCCTATACCAGCGCTCACACACACACACACACAGAGCTGTGAATCAATGCACAGTCTATGGTAGCACATACACACACACACACACAGCTCAGTGACTCAATGCAAAGCCTATACTAGCACATGCACCCCCCCACACACACACCTCACTGTGACTCAATGCACAGCCTATACCAGCATGCACACACACACACACAGCTGTGACTCAGTGCACAGTCTATACCAGCACATGCACACACACGCATGCACGGCTCAGTGTGATTCAGTGCACCATCCATACCAGCACATACACACATGCACATGCACCTCACTGTGACTCAATTCTCAGACTATACCAGCACACACACACACGGCACACTGTGACTCAATGCTCAGCCTATACCAGAACACAGACACACACAAACACGCACTCATACATGGTTCACTGTGACTCAGTGAACCACCGATACCAAGACAAACACACACACAAACACACACGGCTAACTGTGACTCAGTGCCCAGTCTATACCGGAACACAAATACACACACACACATACATAGCTCACAGACTCAATGCACAGCCTGTACTACCACAAACAGCAGGCTCACTGTGACTCAGTGCACAGCCTGTACCAGCACAGACACACACACATGGCTCTCTGTGACTCAATGCACTGCCTATAGCAGCACACAAACACACACACGGACATACATGGCTCAGTGCGACACAATGCAGTCCATACCAGTACACACACAAGCCTCACTGTGACTGAATGCACGGCGTATACCTGCACACACACACACACACAGCTCACTGTGACTCAACGAACGCCCTGTAGCACCACACAAACACACATACAGGCCTCAGTGACTCAATGCAAAGCCCCTACCGGCACACACACACACACCTAAGTGTGACTCAATGCTCAGCCTATACCTGCGCACACAAACACACACATCTTAAGGTAACTCATGCACATTCCACACCATGAAATACAAAATACAAACACACACACATTCACGGCTCACTCTGACTCAATGCACTGTCCATACGAGCACACACACACAACTCATTGTGACCCAACGCACACTCTATACCAGCACACACACATAACTCACTGTGACACAGTGCACAGGCTATATCAGCACACAGACACACACACACAAGGCTCACTGTGACTCAGTGCACTGTGTGTAGCACCACACACACAAACACACAAACACACACATACACCTCAGTGAGTCAATGCAAAGCCCATACCAGCACACTCATACACACAGACACACACACACACCTTACTGTGTTTCAATGGTCAGCCTATACCAACACACATATACACACCATACTGTGACTCAGTGCACTCTCTGAACCATCACAAAGACACACACACACGCACGGCTCATTGTGACTGAATGCAGCGTCCATACCAGCAAATACACACCACCCATCTGTGACTCAGTGCTCAGACTATTCCAGCCCCCCCAACACGTCTCATTGTGACTCAACGCACGGCAAATACCAGTCCACACGCACAGACACACACATACACAAACACACGGCTCACTGTGACTCAATGCACACTTTGTATCAACACACACACATACACACCTCCGTGACTCAATGCTCAGCCTGTATCATCACACACACACATGCATACACAAACACACATACACACACAAGGTTCACTGTGATACAATGCACAGCCTATAGCAGGACACACACACAGACACTCCTCACTGTGACTCAGTGCTCAGACTGTAATAGCCCCCCCCACACACACATACACCTCACTGACTCAATGCAAAGCCCATACGAGCACACATGCACACATACACACACCTGATTCAATGCTCCACCCATACCAGTGCACACACACACACCCCAAACTGTGATTCAATGCTCAGCCTATACCAACACACACACACATACACACATACACACACACCTCATTGTGACTCAATGCACAGCCTATAGCAGCACACACACACACACACATGCTGACTGAGAGTCAATGCACAGTATATACGAGCACACACACACACAACTCATTGTGCCTCAATGTATAGTCAATACCAGCACACACACAGACACACATAACTCACTGTGACTCAGTTCACAGCCTATATCAGCACTCAGAAACACACACGGAAGGCTCACAGTGACCCAATACACAGTCTGTATCACCCCAGAAACACACAGACACACACACACACACACACATACCCCTCAGTGACTCAATACAAAGCCATTACCAGCACACACACACACACACACACACCTGTGATTCAGTGCTCAGCCTAAACCAGCAGACACATATACACACACACACACACCTTACTGTGACTCAGTGCACCCCCTAGACCACTACGTACACACACACACACACACACACACACGGCTAATTGTGACTCAATGGAGAGTCCATCCCAGCACATACACACATGCAACACACCTCACAGTGAATCAATGCTCAGACTATACTAGCCCACACCCCCACACACAACACACCTCACTGTGACTCAATACTCAGACTATACTAGCCCACACCCACACACACCCACATACACCTCACTGACTCAATGCACAGCCCATACGAGGACACATGCACACATACACACACCTAACTGATTCAATGCTCCGCCCATACCAGTGTACACACACACATACCCCTAACTGTGATTCAATGCTCAGCCTATACCAACACACACACATACACACACACCTCATTGTGACTCAATACACATCCTATAGCAGCACACACACACATGCTGACTGTGACTCAATGTGCAGTCTATACAAGCACGCACACAAACAACTCATTGTGACTGAGTGCACAGTCAATACCAGCACACACACAGACACACATAACTCACTGTGACTCGGTTCACAGCCTATATCACCACTCAGACACACACACGCAAGGCTCACTGTGACTCAATGCACAGTCTGTAGCACCACACACACAGACACACACACCTCAGTGACTCAATGCAAAGCCCATACCAGCACACACACACACACACACGCTGTGACTCAATGCAACGTCTATACGAGCACACATACAACTCATTGTGACTCAATGCACAGTCAATACCAGCACACACACAGACACACATAACTCACTGTGACTCAGTTCACAGCCTATATCACCACTCAGACACACACGCAAGGCTCACTGTGACTCAATGCACAGTCTGTAGCACCACACAAAAACACACACACATACTCACTATGACTCAATGCACAGTCTATACCAGCACACACACACACACACACATAACTCACTGTGACTCAGTGCACAGGCTATATCATCACACAGACACACACACACAAGGCTGTGACCTAGTGAATAGTCTGTAGCACCACACACACACTGACACATACACCTCAGTGACTCAATGCAAAGCCCATACCAGCACACACAAACACATACACACACCTGTGATTCAATGCTCAGCCTAAACCAGCACACACATACACACACACACAGCTGTGACTCAATGCACACCCTAGACCACTACGTACACACACACACGCGGCTAATTGTGGCTCAAGAGAGTCCATACCAGCACATACACACACACAACACACCTCACTGTGACTCAATGCTCAGACTATACTAGCCCCCCCCACACACATACACCTCAGTGACTCAATGCAAAGCCCATACGAGCACACGTGCACACATACACACACTTAATTGATTCAGTGCTCCACCCATACCAGTGCAGACACACCCGTGATTCAATGCTCAGCCTATACCAGCACACACACACACACCTCATTGACTCAATGCACAGCCTACAGCAGTACACACACACACATGCTGTGACTCAATGCACAGTCTATACGAGCACACACACAGACACACGTAACTCACTGTGACTTAGTTCACAGCCTATATCAGCACTCAGATGTACACACGCAAGGCTCACAGTGACTCAATGCACAGTCTGTAGCACCACACACACACAGACACACACACCTCAGTGAGTCAATACAAAGCCCATAGCAGCACACACACTCCCACACCTGTGACTCAATGCTAAGCCTATAGCAGCACACATATACACACCATACTGTGACTCAGTGCACACTCTACACCATCACAAAGACACACACACACTCACGGCTCATTGTGACTGAATGCACCGTCCATACCAGCACATACACACACACAACACATCTGTCAGTCAATGCTCAGACTGTACAACCCACACACACAACACACGGTGCACTGTGACTCAATGCTCAGCCTATGCCAGAACACACACACACACAAACAAACACACACTCATACATGGCTCACTGTGACTTAGTGAACCACCTATACCATCACACACACACACACACACACACACACAGAGACACCTCAGTGACTCAATGGAGAGCCCATACCAGCCCCCCCCACACACCTGTGATTCAGTGTGCAGCCTCTACCAGCACACACACACCATACTGTGACTCAACGCACACTCTACACCACCACATACACACACACACATACACACACATACGCATGCCTCTTTGTGACTCAATGTGCTGTCCATACCAGCACATATACACACACACAACACACCTCACTGTGACTCTATGCTGAGACCATAGTAGCCCACACACACACACACACACACACGGCACACTGTGACTCAATTCTAAGCCTATACCAGCACATACAGAAACACACACACACCCCAGTGACTCAATGCAAAGTCCATACCAGCATACATACACACATATACGCAGCTAAGTGTGACTCGGTGCTCAGCCTGTACCAGCACACACACAGACACACACGCCACCCACACGGCTCTGTGACTCATTGCGGAGCCTGTACCAGCATAAAATCACGGCTCACTTATCACTCAATGCTTAGTCTGTAGCAGCACACACACACACACACACACACACAAACACCTCACTGTGACTCAATGCAAAGCCCATACAGGCACACACACACACACCTGAGTCAATGCAGTCTTTACCAACACACACACACACACACACCTGTGAGTCAATGCAGTCTTTACCAACACACACACACACACACGCATGGTTCAATGTGACTCAACGCACAGCCTATACCATCACATACACACACGAAGACACACAGGCACGGCTCACTGTTAATCAATGCACAGTCCATACCAACACATACACACACACACAGGCACCTTACTGTAACTAAATTCACATTGTATACCAGCACAGACACACAGAAACATGCATTCACACATGGCTCACTGTGAATCAATGAACCGTCTACACCATCACACACATACAGACACACACACACACACGGCTCACTGTGACTCAATGCACTGCCGAAAGCAGCACACAAACACACAGAGACATACATGGCTCACTGTGACACAATGTAGTCCATACGAGTACACACACAAGCCTCACTGTGACTGAATGCACGGCGTATACCTGCACATACACACACAGCTCACTGTGACTCAATGCACATTCTATACCATCACACACACACTCACATACAAAGCTCACTGTGACTCATTGCACAGCCTATAGCAGTACACACACACACACACACGTCTCAATTTGACTCAATGAACAGTCTGTAGCACCACACAAACACACATACAGGCCTCAGTGCCTCTGCAAAGCCCATACCAGCACACACACACACACAAGTGTGACTGAGTGCTCAGCCTGTACCAGCACACACACACACACCTTACAGTAACTCATGCACATTCCACAACATGAACTACAAACACACACACACATGCACCACTCACTGTGACTCAATGCTCAGACTCTACCAGCCACCCCCCACCACACACACACATAACCACGATGCACTGTGACTCAATGCTCTGCCTATACCAGCAATACAGAAACACACACAGACACGTCAGTGACTCAATGCAAAGCCCATACCAGCACACTCACACACACACAAACACACGGCTCACTGTGACAGAATGCACAGCTTATGTCTTCACACACACAACCTGATTCAATGCTCAGCCTCTACCAGCACACACACACACACACGCATGGCTCATTGTGACTCAATGTACATTTTATACCAGCACAAACACACACACACCTCACTGTAACTCAATGCTCAGACTGTACTACCCACACACACAACATACACACACACGGTGCACAGTGACTCAATGCTCAGCCTATACCAGAACACACACACACACACACAAACAGGCACTCATACATGGCTCACTGTGACTCAGTGAACCACCTATACCATCACACACACATGCGGCTCAATGTGACTCAAAGCCTATAGCAGCACACGCACACACTCACAAACACCCCTCTGTGACTCACTGCACAGCCTATACCAGCGCTCACACACACACACACACAGAGCTGTGAATCAATGCACAGTCTATGGTAGCACACATACACACACACACACACAGCTCAGTGACTCAATGCAAAGCCTATACTAGCACATGCACCCCCCACACACACACACCTCACTGTGACTCAATGCACAGCCTATACCAGCATGCACACACACACACACAGCTGTGACTCAGTGCACAGTCTATACCAGCACATGCACACACACGCATGCACGGCTCAGTGTGATTCAGTGCACCATCCATACCAGCACATACACACATGCACACGCACCTCACTGTGACTCAATTCTCAGACTATACCAGCACACACACACACGGCACACTGTGACTCAATGCTCAGCCTATACCAGAACACAGACACACACAAACACGCACTCATACATGGTTCACTGTGACTCAGTGAACCACCGATACCAAGACAAACACACACACAAACACACACGGCTAACTGTGACTCAGTGCCCAGTCTATACCGGAACACAAATACACACACACACATACATAGCTCACAGACTCAATGCACAGCCTGTACTACCACAAACAGCAGGCTCACTGTGACTCAGTGCACAGCCTGTACCAGCACAGACACACACACATGGCTCTCTGTGACTCAATGCACTGCCTATAGCAGCACACAAACACACACACGGACATACATGGCTCAGTGCAACACAATGCAGTCCATACCAGTACACACACAAGCCTCACTGTGACAATGCACGGCGTATACCTGCACACACACACACACACAGCTCACTGTGACTCAACGAACGCCCTGTAGCACCACACAAACACACATACAGGCCTCAGTGACTCAATGCAAAGCCCCTACCGGCACACACACACACACCTAAGTGTGACGCAATGCTCAGCCTATACTTGCGCACACAAACACACACATCTTAAGGTAACTCATGCACATTCCACACCATGAAATACAAAATACAAACACACACACATTCACGGCTCACTCTGACTCAATGCACTGTCCATACGAGCACATACACACACAGCACACACCTCACTGTGACTCAATGATCTGATTATATGAGCACACTCATACACACACACACACACAAACACCCCTCACTGTGACTCACTGCACAACCTATACCAGCGTGGACACACACAAACACACATGCTCACTGTGACTAAATGCACAGTCTATACGAGCACACACACACACAACTCATTGTGACCCAACGCACACTCTATACCAGCACACACACATAACTCACTGTGACACAGTGCACAGGCTATATCAGCACACAGACACACACACACAAGGCTCACTGTGACTCAGTGCACTGTGTGTCGCACCACACACACAAACACACACATACACCTCAGTGAGTCAATGCAAAGCCCATACCAGCACACTCATACACACAGACACACACACACACACCTTACTTTGTTTCAATGGTCAGCCTATACCAACACACATATACACACCATACTGTGACTCAGTGCACTCTCTGAACCATCACAAAGACACACACACACGCACGGCTCATTGTGACTGAATGCAGCGTCCATACCAGCAAATACACACCACCCATCTGTGACTCAGTGCTCAGACTATTCCAGCCCCCCCCAACACGTCTCATTGTGACTCAACGCACGGCAAATACCAGTCCACACACACAGACACACACATACACAAACACACGGCTCACTGTGACTCAATGCACACTTTGTATCAACACACACACATACACACCTCCGTGACTCAATGCTCAGCCTGTATCATCACACACACACATGCATACACAAACACACATACACACACAAGGTTCACTGTGATACAGTGCACAGCCTATAGCAGGACACACACACAGACACACGTCACTGTGACTCAAAGCACAGCCTATACCAGCACATACACACGAAAACACACTTTACTGTGACTCAATGCACAGCCTAATGCAGCACACACACACACACACACACACACCGCTCACTGTGACACAATGCACCACCTATACCAGCATGCAAACATGGCTCACTGTGACTCAGTGCACCATCCTTACCTACACACACACACACACGGCTCACTGTGACTCAATGCACAGTTTGTATCAACACACACACATACACACCTCCGTGACTCAATGCTTAGCCTGTATCATCACACACACATGCATACACAAACACACATACACACACAAGGTTCACTGTGATACAATGCACAGCCTATAGCAGGACACACACACAGACACTCCTCACTGTGACTCAGTGCTCAGAATGTAATAGCCCCCCACACACACACACATACACCTCACTGACTCAATGCAAAGCCCATACGAGCACACATGCACACATACACACACCTGATTCAATGCTCCACCCATACCAGTGCACACACACACACCCCGAACTGTGATTCAATGCTCAGCCTATACCAACACACACACATACACACATACACACACACCTCATTGTGACTCAATGCACAGCCTATAGCAGCACACACACACACACACATGCTGACTGAGAGTCAATGCACAGTATATACGAGCACACACACACACAACTCATTGTGCCTCAATGTATAGTCAATACCAGCACACACACAGACACACATAACTCACTGTGACTCAGTTCACAGCCTATATCACCACTCAGACACACACACGCAAGGCTCCCTGTGACTCAACGCACAGTCTGTAGCACCACACACACACACACATACACCTCAGTGACTCAATGCAAAGCCCATACCAGCACACACACACACACACACACGCTGACTGTGACTCAATGCAAAGTCTATACGAGCACACATACACACAACTCATTGTGACTCAATGCACAGCCAATACCAGTACACACACAGACACACATAACTCACTGTGACTCAGTTCACAGCCTATATCTCCACTCAGACACACACACGCAAGGCTCCCTGTGACTCAATGCACAGTCTGTAGCACCACACACACACACACACACATACACCTCAGTGACTCAGTGCAGTCCCATACCAGCACACACACACACACATGCTGACTGTGACTCAATGCACAGTGTATACGAGCACACACACACAACTCATTGTGACTCAGTGCACAGTCAATACCAGCACACACAGACACACATAACTCACTGTGACTCAGTGCACAGTCTGTAGCCCGCCCACACACACATCAGGGACTCAATGAAAAGCCCATACCGGCGCGCACACACACACACACATACACACCTAAACGTGATTCAATGCTCAGCCTCTACCAGCACACACACAAACACACACACACACACACGCATGGCTCCTTGTGGTTCAATGTACATTTCATACCAGCACAGATACACACAACACATCTCACTGTAACTCAATGCTCAGACTGTACTACCAACACACACAACACACACACACGGCGCACTATGACTCAAAGCTCAGGCTCTACCAGAACACACACACACACACAAACACGCACTCATACATGGCTCACTGTGACTCAATGAACCAGTTATGCCATCACACACACACACACACAAACACACGGCTCACTGTGACTCAGTGCACAGCGTACACCTTTCCCGACTCCCACACACATGGCTCACTGTGACTCAATGCCCAGCTTATATCATTACACACACACACATACACACGTGGCTCACTGTGACTCAGTGCACTGCCTAAAGCAGCACAGAAACACGCACATGGACATACATGGCTCACTGTGACACAGTGCACAGCCCAAACCAGTACACACACAAACCTCACTGTGACTGAATGCACAGCGTATACTGCACACACATACACAAACACAGAGCTCACTGTGACGCAATGCACAGCCTATACCAGTACACACGCATACACACGTCTCAATTTGACTCAATGAACAGCCTATAGCACCACACAGACACACATACAGGCTTCAGTGACTCAATGCAAAGCCCATTACCGACACACACACACACACACACACCTAAATGTGACTCAGTGCTCAGCCTGTACCAGCACACACAAACACACTCACCTTACAGTAACTCACGCACATTCCACACCATGAAATACAAACACACACACACAGAGATATGCACAGCTCAATGAGACTCAATGCGCTGTCCATAATAGCAAATACACGCACACAGCACACCTCACTGTGACTCAATGATCTGATTATACCAGCACACTCACACACACACACACACACAAACACATGGCTCACTGTGACTCAGTGCACCGTATGCCTGCCCCCAGTCCCAGACACACATGGCTCACTGTGAATGAATGCACAGCCTATATCTTCACAACACATACACATACACACACACACACACAGACACACACACACACCCCTCAGGGACTCAATGCAAAGCCCATACCAGCACACACACACATATACACACACTGAACTGTGACTCAATGCTCAGATTATACCAGCACAGACACAGAAACACATGACTCACTGTAACTCAGTGCAGAGCATATACCAGCCCCCCCCCACGGCTCACTGTGACTCAATGCACAGCCTATAGCAGCACACACACACACGCTCACTGTGACTCAATGCACAGTCAATACCAGCACACACACACACATAACTCACTGTGACTCAGTTCACAGCCTATATCAGCACTCACACACACACACACACATGCTGAGAGTCAATGCACAGTGTATACAAGCACACACACACAACTCATTGTGCCTCAATGCACAATGACTCAATGCACTGTGACTCAATGCACAGTCCGTAGCCCCCCCACACACAACTCAGTGACTCAATGCAAAGCCCATTCCAGCGCACACAGACACACATAAACACACACACACCTAACTGTGATTCAATGCTCAGCCTCTACCAGCACACACACACACACAAACCCACACACACACACACATACCACATCTCACTGTAACTCAATGCTCAGACTGTACTACCCACACACACAACATACACACACACGGTGCACTGTGACTGAATGCTCAGCCTATAGCAGCACACACACACACATGCTCCCTATGACTCAATGCAGTCTATACGAGCACACACACACACAAATCATTGTGACTCCATGCACAGTCAATACCAGCACACACAGACACACATAACTCATTGTGACTCAGTTCACAGCCGATATCAGCACTCAAACACACACAAGGCTCACTGTGACTCAATGCACAGTCTGTAGCACCACACAAAAACACACACACATACTCACTGTGACTCAATGCAGAGTCTATACCAGCACACACACACACACACAAAACTCATTGTGACTCCATGCACAGTCAATACCAGCACACACACACTCACATACAAAGCTCACTGTGACTCATTGCACAGCCTATAGCAGTACACACACACACGTCTCAATTTGACTCAATGAACAGTGTGTAGCACCACACAAACACACATACAGGCCTCAGTGACTCTGCAAAGCCCATACCAGCACACACACACACACAAGTGTGACTGAGTGCTCAGCCTGTACCAGCACACACACACACACCTTACAGTAACTCATGCACATTCCACAACATGAACTACAAACACACACACACATGCACCACTCACTGTGACTCAATGCTCAGACTCTACCAGCCACCCCCACCACACACACACATAACCACGACGCACTGTGACTCAATGCTCTGCCTATACCAGCAATACAGAAACACACACAGACACCTCAGTGACTCAATGCAAAGCCCATACCAGCACACTCACACACACACAAACACACGGCTCACTGTGACAGAATGCACAGCTTATGTCTTCACACACACAACCTGATTCAATGCTCAGCCTCTACCAGCACACACACACACACACGCATGGCTCATTGTGACTCAATGTACATTTTATACCAGCACAAACACACACACACCTCACTGTAACTCAATGCTCAGACTGTACTACCCCCACACACAACATACACACACACGGTGCACAGTGACTCAATGCTCAGCCTATACCAGAACACACACACACACACACAAACAGGCACTCATACATGGCTCACTGTGACTCAGTGAACCACCTATACCATCACACACACATGCGGCTCAATGTGACTCAAAGCCTATAGCAGCACACGCACACACTCACAAACACCCCTCTGTGACTCACTGCACAGCCTATACCAGCGCTCACACACACACACACACAGAGCTGTGAATCAATGCACAGTCTATGGTAGCACACATACACAAGCACACACACAGCTCAGTGACTCAATGCAAAGCCTATACTAGCACATGCACCCCCCCACACACACACCTCACTGTGACTCAATGCACAGCCTATACCAGCATGCACACACACACACACAGCTGTGACTCAGTGCACAGTCTATACCAGCACATGCACACACACGCATGCACGGCTCAGTGTGATTCAGTGCACCATCCATACCAGCACATACACACATGCACACGCACCTCACTGTGACTCAATTCTCAGACTATACCAGCACACACACACACGGCACACTGTGACTCAATGCTCAGCCTATACCAGAACACAGACACACACAAACACGCACTCATACATGGTTCACTGTGACTCAGTGAACCACCGATACCAAGACAAACACACACACAAACACACACGGCTAACTGTGACTCAGTGCCCAGTCTATACCGGAACACAAATACACACACACACATACATAGCTCACAGACTCAATGCACAGCCTGTACTACCACAAACAGCAGGCTCACTGTGACTCAGTGCACAGCCTGTACCAGCACAGACACACACACATGGCTCTCTGTGACTCAATGCACTGCCTATAGCAGCACACAAACACACACACGGACATACATGGCTCAGTGCGACACAATGCAGTCCATACTAGTACACACACAAGCCTCACTGTGACTGAATGCACGGCGTATACCTGCACACACACACACACACAGCTCATTGTGACTCAACGAACGCCCTGTAGCACCACACAAACACACATACAGGCCTCAGTGACTCAATGCAAAGCCCCTACCGGCACACACACACACACCTAAGTGTGACTCAATGCTCAGCCTATACCTGCGCACACAAACACACACATCTTAAGGTAACTCATGCACATTCCACACCATGAAATACAAAATACAAACACACACACATTCACGGCTCACTCTGACTCAATGCACTGTCCATACGAGCACACACACACAACTCATTGTGACCCAACGCACACTCTATACCAGCACACACACATAACTCACTGTGACACAGTGCACAGGCTATATCAGCACACAGACACACACACACAAGGCTCACTGTGACTCAGTGCACTGTGTGTAGCACCACACACACAAACACACAAACACACACATACACCTCAGTGAGTCAATGCAAAGCCCATACCAGCACACTCATACACACAGACACACACACACACCTTACTGTGTTTCAATGGTCAGCCTATACCAACACACATATACACACCATACTGTGACTCAGTGCACTCTCTGAACCATCACAAAGACACACACACACGCACGGCTCATTGTGACTGAATGCAGCGTCCATACCAGCAAATACACACCACCCATCTGTGACTCAGTGCTCAGACTATTCCAGCCCCCCCAACACGTCCCATTGTGACTCAACGCCTGGCAAATACCAGTCCACACACACAGACACACACATACACAAACACACGGCTCACTGTGACTCAATGCACACTTTGTATCAACACACACACATACACACCTCCGTGACTCAATGCTCAGCCTGTATCATCACACACACACATGCATACACAAACACACATACACACACAAGGTTCACTGTGATACAATGCACAGCCTATAGCAGGACACACACACAGACACTCCTCACTGTGACTCAGTGCTCAGACTGTAATAGCCCCCCACACACACACATACACCTCACTGACTCAATGCAAAGCCCATACGAGCACACATGCACACATACACACACCTGATTCAATGCTCCACCCATACCAGTGCACACACACACACCCCAAACTGTGATTCAATGCTCAGCCTATACCAACACACACACACATACACACATACACACACACCTCATTGTGACTCAATGCACAGCCTATAGCAGCACACACACACATGCTGACTGAGAGTCAATGCACAGTATATACGAGCACACACACACACAACTCATTGTGCCTCAATGTATAGTCAATACCAGCACACACACAGACACACATAACTCACTGTGACTCAGTTCACAGCCTATATCAGCACTCAGAAACACACACGGAAGGCTCACAGTGACCCAATACACAGTCTGTATCACCCCAGAAACACACAGACACACACACACACACACATACCCCTCAGTGACTCAATACAAAGCCATTACCAGCACACACACACACACACACACCTGTGATTCAGTGCTCAGCCTAAACCAGCAGACACATATACACACACACACACACCTTACTGTGACTCAGTGCACCCCCTAGACCACTACGTACACACACACACACACACACACACACGGCTAATTGTGACTCAATGGAGAGTCCATCCCAGCACATACACACATGCAACACACCTCACAGTGAATCAATGCTCAGACTATACTAGCCCACACCCCCACACACAACACACCTCACTGTGACTCAATACTCAGACTATACTAGCCCACACCCACACACACCCACATACACCTCACTGACTCAATGCACAGCCCATACGAGGACACATGCACACATACACACACCTAACTGATTCAATGCTCCGCCCATACCAGTGTACACACACACATACCCCTAACTGTGATTCAATGCTCAGCCTATACCAACACACACACATACACACACACCTCATTGTGACTCAATACACATCCTATAGCAGCACACACACACACACATGCTGACTGTGACTCAATGTGCAGTCTATACAAGCACGCACACAAACAACTCATTGTGACTGAGTGCACAGTCAATACCAGCACACACACAGACACACATAACTCACTGTGACTCGGTTCACAGCCTATATCACCACTCAGACACACACACGCAAGGCTCACTGTGACTCAATGCACAGTCTGTAGCACCACACACACAGACACATACACCTCAGTGACTCAATGCAAAGCCCATACCAGCACACACACACACACACACGCTGTGACTCAATGCAAAGTCTATACGAGCACACATACAACTCATTGTGACTCAATGCACAGTCAATACCAGCACACACACAGACACACATAACTCACTGTGACTCAGTTCACAGCCTATATCACCACTCAGACACACACGCAAGGCTCACTGTGACTCAATGCACAGTCTGTAGCACCACACAAAAACACACACACATACTCACTATGACTCAATGCACAGTCTATACCAGCACACACACACACACACACATAACTCACTGTGACTCAGTGCACAGGCTATATCATCACACAGACACACACACACAAGGCTGTGACCTAGTGAATAGTCTGTAGCACCACACACACACTGACACATACACCTCAGTGACTCAATGCAAAGCCCATACCAGCACACACAAACACATACACACACCTGTGATTCAATGCTCAGCCTAAACCAGCACACACATACACACACACACAGCTGTGACTCAATGCACACCCTAGACCACTACGTACACACACACACGCGGCTAATTGTGGCTCAAGAGAGTCCATACCAGCACATACACACACACAACACACCTCACTGTGACTCAATGCTCAGACTATACTAGCCCCCCCACACACATACACCTCAGTGACTCAATGCAAAGCCCATACGAGCACACGTGCACACATACACACACTTAATTGATTCAGTGCTCCACCCATACCAGTGCAGACACACCCGTGATTCAATGCTCAGCCTATACCAGCACACACACACACACCTCATTGACTCAATGCACAGCCTACAGCAGTACACACACACACATGCTGTGACTCAATGCACAGTCTATACGAGCACACACACAGACACACGTAACTCACTGTGACTTAGTTCACAGCCTATATCAGCACTCAGATGTACACACGCAAGGCTCACAGTGACTCAATGCACAGTCTGTAGCACCACACACACACAGACACACACACCTCAGTGAGTCAATACAAAGCCCATAGCAGCACACACACTCCCACACCTGTGACTCAATGCTAAGCCTATAGCAGCACACATATACACACCATACTGTGACTCAGTGCACACTCTACACCATCACAAAGACACACACACACTCACGGCTCATTGTGACTGAATGCACCGTCCATACCAGCACATACACACACACAACACATCTGTCAGTCAATGCTCAGACTGTACAACCCACACACACAACACACGGTGCACTGTGACTCAATGCTCAGCCTATGCCAGAACACACACACACACACAAACAAACACACACTCATACATGGCTCACTGTGACTTAGTGAACCACCTATACCATCACACACACACACACACACACACACAGAGACACCTCAGTGACTCAATGGAGAGCCCATACCAGCCCCCCCCACACACCTGTGATTCAGTGTGCAGCCTCTACCAGCACACACACACCATACTGTGACTCAACGCACACTCTACACCACCACATACACACACACACATACACACACATACGCATGCCTCTTTGTGACTCAATGTGCTGTCCATACCAGCACATATACACACACACAACACACCTCACTGTGACTCTATGCTGAGACCATAGTAGCCCCCCCCCCCACACACACACGGCACACTGTGACTCAATTCTAAGCCTATACCAGCACATACAGAAACACACACACACCCCAGTGACTCAATGCAAAGTCCATACCAGCATACATACACACATATACGCAGCTAAGTGTGACTCGGTGCTCAGCCTGTACCAGCACACACACAGACACACACGCCACCCACACGGCTCTGTGACTCATTGCGGAGCCCGTACCAGCATAAAATCACGGCTCACTTATCACTCAATGCTTAGTCTGTAGCAGCACACACACACACACACACACACACACAAACACCTCACTGTGACTCAATGCAAAGCCCATACAGGCACACACACACACACCTGAGTCAATGCAGTCTTTACCAACACACACACACACACACACCTGTGAGTCAATGCAGTCTTTACCAACACACACACACACACACGCATGGCTCAATGTGACTCAACGCACAGCCTATACCATCACATACACACACGAAGACACACAGGCACGGCTCACTGTTAATCAATGCACAGTCCATACCAACACATACACACACACACAGGCACCTTACTGTAACTAAATTCACATTGTATACCAGCACAGACACA
This sequence comes from Mesoplodon mirus, assembly GCF_964341445.2. Lineage (NCBI taxonomy): Eukaryota > Metazoa > Chordata > Mammalia > Artiodactyla > Ziphiidae > Mesoplodon > Mesoplodon mirus. Next base: position 306,755 of record NW_028295345.1, read on the forward strand.
CAGAAACATGCATTCACACATGGCTCACTGTGAATCAATGAACCGTCTACACCATCACACACATACAGACACACACACACACACGGCTCACTGTGACTCAATGCACTGCCGAAAGCAGCACACAAACACACAGAGACATACATGGCTCACTGTGACACAATGTAGTCCATACGAGTACACACACAAGCCTCACTGTGACTGAATGCACGGCGTATACCTGCACATACACACACAGCTCACTGTGACTCAATGCACATTCTATACCATCACACACACACTCACATACAAAGCTCACTGTGACTCATTGCACAGCCTATAGCAGTACACACACACACACACACGTCTCAATTTGACTCAATGAACAGTCTGTAGCACCACACAAACACACATACAGGCCTCAGTGCCTCTGCAAAGCCCATACCAGCACACACACACACACAAGTGTGACTGAGTGCTCAGCCTGTACCAGCACACACACACACACCTTACAGTAACTCATGCACATTCCACAACATGAACTACAAACACACACACACATGCACCACTCACTGTGACTCAATGCTCAGACTCTACCAGCCACCCCCCACCACACACACACATAACCACGATGCACTGTGACTCAATGCTCTGCCTATACCAGCAATACAGAAACACACACAGACACCTCAGTGACTCAATGCAAAGCCCATACCAGCACACTCACACACACACAAACACACGGCTCACTGTGACAGAATGCACAGCTTATGTCTTCACACACACAACCTGATTCAATGCTCAGCCTCTACCAGCACACACACACACACACGCATGGCTCATTGTGACTCAATGTACATTTTATACCAGCACAAACACACACACACCTCACTGTAACTCAATGCTCAGACTGTACTACCCACACACACAACATACACACACACGGTGCACAGTGACTCAATGCTCAGCCTATACCAGAACACACACACACACACACAAACAGGCACTCATACATGGCTCACTGTGACTCAGTGAACCACCTATACCATCACACACACATGCGGCTCAATGTGACTCAAAGCCTATAGCAGCACACGCACACACTCACAAACACCCCTCTGTGACTCACTGCACAGCCTATACCAGCGCTCACACACACACACACACAGAGCTGTGAATCAATGCACAGTCTATGGTAGCACACATACACAAGCACACACACAGCTCAGTGACTCAATGCAAAGCCTATACTAGCACATGCACCCCCCCACACACACACCTCACTGTGACTCAATGCACAGCCTATACCAGCATGCACACACACACACACAGCTGTGACTCAGTGCACAGTCTATACCAGCACATGCACACACACGCATGCACGGCTCAGTGTGATTCAGTGCACCATCCATACCAGCACATACACACATGCACACGCACCTCACTGTGACTCAATTCTCAGACTATACCAGCACACACACACACGGCACACTGTGACTCAATGCTCAGCCTATACCAGAACACAGACACACACAAACACGCACTCATACATGGTTCACTGTGACTCAGTGAACCACCGATACCAAGACAAACACACACACAAACACACACGGCTAACTGTGACTCAGTGCCCAGTCTATACCGGAACACAAATACACACACACACATACATAGCTCACAGACTCAATGCACAGCCTGTACTACCACAAACAGCAGGCTCACTGTGACTCAGTGCACAGCCTGTACCAGCACAGACACACACACATGGCTCTCTGTGACTCAATGCACTGCCTATAGCAGCACACAAACACACACACGGACATACATGGCTCAGTGCAACACAATGCAGTCCATACCAGTACACACACAAGCCTCACTGTGACTGAATGCACGGCGTATACCTGCACACACACACACACACAGCTCACTGTGACTCAACGAACGCCCTGTAGCACCACACAAACACACATACAGGCCTCAGTGACTCAATGCAAAGCCCCTACCGGCACACACACACACACCTAAGTGTGACGCAATGCTCAGCCTATACCTGCGCACACAAACACACACATCTTAAGGTAACTCATGCACATTCCACACCATGAAATACAAAATACAAACACACACACATTCACGGCTCACTCTGACTCAATGCACTGTCCATACGAGCACATACACACACAGCACACACCTCACTGTGACTCAATGATCTGATTATATGAGCACACTCATACACACACACACACACAAACACCCCTCACTGTGACTCACTGCACAACCTATACCAGCGTGGACACACACAAACACACATGCTCACTGTGACTAAATGCACAGTCTATACGAGCACACACACACACAACTCATTGTGACCCAACGCACACTCTATACCAGCACACACACATAACTCACTGTGACACAGTGCACAGGCTATATCAGCACACAGACACACACACACAAGGCTCACTGTGACTCAGTGCACTGTGTGTCGCACCACACACACAAACACACACATACACCTCAGTGAGTCAATGCAAAGCCCATACCAGCACACTCATACACACAGACACACACACACACACCTTACTTTGTTTCAATGGTCAGCCTATACCAACACACATATACACACCATACTGTGACTCAGTGCACTCTCTGAACCATCACAAAGACACACACACACGCACGGCTCATTGTGACTGAATGCAGCGTCCATACCAGCAAATACACACCACCCATCTGTGACTCAGTGCTCAGACTATTCCAGCCCCCCCCAACACGTCTCATTGTGACTCAACGCACGGCAAATACCAGTCCACACACACAGACACACACATACACAAACACACGGCTCACTGTGACTCAATGCACACTTTGTATCAACACACACACATACACACCTCCGTGACTCAATGCTCAGCCTGTATCATCACACACACACATGCATACACAAACACACATACACACACAAGGTTCACTGTGATACAGTGCACAGCCTATAGCAGGACACACACACAGACACACGTCACTGTGACTCAAAGCACAGCCTATACCAGCACATACACACGAAAACACACTTTACTGTGACTCAATGCACAGCCTAATGCAGCACACACACACACACACACACACACACCGCTCACTGTGACACAATGCACCACCTATACCAGCATGCAAACATGGCTCACTGTGACTCAGTGCACCATCCTTACCTACACACACACACACGGCTCACTGTGACTCAATGCACAGTTTGTATCAACACACACACATACACACCTCCGTGACTCAATGCTTAGCCTGTATCATCACACACACACATGCATACACAAACACACATACACACACAAGGTTCACTGTGATACAATGCACAGCCTATAGCAGGACACACACACAGACACTCCTCACTGTGACTCAGTGCTCAGAATGTAATAGCCCCCCCCACACACACACATACACCTCACTGACTCAATGCAAAGCCCATACGAGCACACATGCACACATACACACACCTGATTCAATGCTCCACCCATACCAGTGCACACACACACACCCCGAACTGTGATTCAATGCTCAGCCTATACCAACACACACACATACACACATACACACACACCTCATTGTGACTCAATGCACAGCCTATAGCAGCACACACACACACACACATGCTGACTGAGAGTCAATGCACAGTATATACGAGCACACACACACACAACTCATTGTGCCTCAATGTATAGTCAATACCAGCACACACACAGACACACATAACTCACTGTGACTCAGTTCACAGCCTATATCACCACTCAGACACACACACGCAAGGCTCCCTGTGACTCAACGCACAGTCTGTAGCACCACACACACACACACATACACCTCAGTGACTCAATGCAAAGCCCATACCAGCACACACACACACACACACACGCTGACTGTGACTCAATGCAAAGTCTATACGAGCACACATACACACAACTCATTGTGACTCAATGCACAGCCAATACCAGTACACACACAGACACACATAACTCACTGTGACTCAGTTCACAGCCTATATCTCCACTCAGACACACACACGCAAGGCTCCCTGTGACTCAATGCACAGTCTGTAGCACCACACACACACACACACACATACACCTCAGTGACTCAGTGCAGTCCCATACCAGCACACACACACACACATGCTGACTGTGACTCAATGCACAGTGTATACGAGCACACACACACAACTCATTGTGACTCAGTGCACAGTCAATACCAGCACACACAGACACACATAACTCACTGTGACTCAGTGCACAGTCTGTAGCCCGCCCACACACACATCAGGGACTCAATGAAAAGCCCATACCGGCGCGCACACACACACACACATACACACCTAAACGTGATTCAATGCTCAGCCTCTACCAGCACACACACAAACACACACACACACACACGCATGGCTCCTTGTGGTTCAATGTACATTTCATACCAGCACAGATACACACAACACATCTCACTGTAACTCAATGCTCAGACTGTACTACCAACACACACAACACACACACACGGCGCACTATGACTCAAAGCTCAGGCTCTACCAGAACACACACACACACAAACACGCACTCATACATGGCTCACTGTGACTCAATGAACCAGTTATGCCATCACACACACACACACACAAACACACGGCTCACTGTGACTCAGTGCACAGTGTACACCTTTCCCGACTCCCACACACATGGCTCACTGTGACTCAATGCCCAGCTTATATCATTACACACACACACATACACACGTGGCTCACTGTGACTCAGTGCACTGCCTAAAGCAGCACAGAAACACGCACATGGACATACATGGCTCACTGTGACACAATGCACAGCCCAAACCAGTACACACACAAACCTCACTGTGACTGAATGCACAGCGTATACTGCACACACATACACAAACACAGAGCTCACTGTGACGCAATGCACAGCCTATACCAGTACACACGCATACACACGTCTCAATTTGACTCAATGAACAGCCTATAGCACCACACAGACACACATACAGGCTTCAGTGACTCAATGCAAAGCCCATTACCGACACACACACACACACACACACCTAAATGTGACTCAGTGCTCAGCCTGTACCAGCACACACAAACACACTCACCTTACAGTAACTCACGCACATTCCACACCATGAAATACAAACACACACACACAGAGATATGCACAGCTCAATGAGACTCAATGCGCTGTCCATAATAGCAAATACACGCACACAGCACACCTCACTGTGACTCAATGATCTGATTATACCAGCACACTCACACACACACACACACACAAACACATGGCTCACTGTGACTCAGTGCACCGTATGCCTGCCCCCAGTCCCAGACACACATAGCTCACTGTGAATGAATGCACAGCCTATATCTTCACAACACATACACATACACACACACACACACACACACACACACCCCTCAGGGACTCAATGCAAAGCCCATACCAGCACACACACACATATACACACACTGAACTGTGACTCAATGCTCAGATTATACCAGCACAGACACAGAAACACATGACTCACTGTAACTCAGTGCAGAGCATATACCAGCCTCCCCCCACGGCTCACTGTGACTCAATGCACAGCCTATAGCAGCACACACACACACGCTCACTGTGACTCAATGCACAGTCAATACCAGCACACACACACACATAACTCACTGTGACTCAGTTCACAGCCTATATCAGCACTCACACACACACACACACATGCTGAGAGTCAATGCACAGTGTATACAAGCACACACACACAACTCATTGTGCCTCAATGCACAATGACTCAATGCACTGTGACTCAATGCACAGTCCGTAGCCCCCACACACACAACTCAGTGACTCAATGCAAAGCCCATTCCAGCGCACACAGACACACATAAACACACACACACCTAACTGTGATTCAATGCTCAGCCTCTACCAGCACACACACACACACAAACCCACACACACACACACATACCACATCTCACTGTAACTCAATGCTCAGACTGTACTACCCACACACACAACATACACACACACGGTGCACTGTGACTGAATGCTCAGCCTATAGCAGCACACACACACACATGCTCCCTATGACTCAATGCAGTCTATACGAGCGCACACACACACAAATCATTGTGACTCCATGCACAGTCAATACCAGCACACACAGACACACATAACTCATTGTGACTCAGTTCACAGCCGATATCAGCACTCAAACACACACAAGGCTCACTGTGACTCAATGCACAGTCTGTAGCACCACACAAAAACACACACACATACTCACTGTGACTCAATGCAGAGTCTATACCAGCACACACACACACACAAAACTCATTGTGACTCCATGCACAGTCAATACCAGCACACACACACTCACATACAAAGCTCACTGTGACTCATTGCACAGCCTATAGCAGTACACACACACACGTCTCAATTTGACTCAATGAACAGTGTGTAGCACCACACAAACACACATACAGGCCTCAGTGACTCTGCAAAGCCCATACCAGCACACACACACACACAAGTGTGACTGAGTGCTCAGCCTGTACCAGCACACACACACACACCTTACAGTAACTCATGCACATTCCACAACATGAACTACAAACACACACACACATGCACCACTCACTGTGACTCAATGCTCAGACTCTACCAGCCACCCCCACCACACACACACATAACCACGACGCACTGTGACTCAATGCTCTGCCTATACCAGCAATACAGAAACACACACAGACACGTCAGTGACTCAATGCAAAGCCCATACCAGCACACTCACACACACACAAACACACGGCTCACTGTGACAGAATGCACAGCTTATGTCTTCACACACACAACCTGATTCAATGCTCAGCCTCTACCAGCACACACACACACACACGCATGGCTCATTGTGACTCAATGTACATTTTATACCAGCACAAACACACACACACCTCACTGTAACTCAATGCTCAGACTGTACTACCCACACACACAACATACACACACACGGTGCACAGTGACTCAATGCTCAGCCTATACCAGAACACACGCACACACACACAAACAGGCACTCATACATGGCTCACTGTGACTCAGTGAACCACCTATACCATCACACACACATGCGGCTCAATGTGACTCAAAGCCTATAGCAGCACACGCACACACTCACAAACACCCCTCTGTGACTCACTGCACAGCCTATACCAGCGCTCACACACACACACACACAGAGCTGTGAATCAATGCACAGTCTATGGTAGCACATACACACACACACACACAGCTCAGTGACTCAATGCAAAGCCTATACTAGCACATGCACCCCCCCACACACACACCTCACTGTGACTCAATGCACAGCCTATACCAGCATGCACACACACACACACAGCTGTGACTCAGTGCACAGTCTATACCAGCACATGCACACACACGCATGCACGGCTCAGTGTGATTCAGTGCACCATCCATACCAGCACATACACACATGCACATGCACCTCACTGTGACTCAATTCTCAGACTATACCAGCACACACACACACGGCACACTGTGACTCAATGCTCAGCCTATACCAGAACACAGACACACACAAACACGCACTCATACATGGTTCACTGTGACTCAGTGAACCACCGATACCAAGACAAACACACACACAAACACACACGGCTAACTGTGACTCAGTGCCCAGTCTATACCGGAACACAAATACACACACACACATACATAGCTCACAGACTCAATGCACAGCCTGTACTACCACAAACAGCAGGCTCACTGTGACTCAGTGCACAGCCTGTACCAGCACAGACACACACACATGGCTCTCTGTGACTCAATGCACTGCCTATAGCAGCACACAAACACACACACGGACATACATGGCTCAGTGCGACACAATGCAGTCCATACCAGTACACACACAAGCCTCACTGTGACTGAATGCACGGCGTATACCTGCACACACACACACACACAGCTCACTGTGACTCAACGAACGCCCTGTAGCACCACACAAACACACATACAGGCCTCAGTGACTCAATGCAAAGCCCCTACCGGCACACACACACACACCTAAGTGTGACTCAATGCTCAGCCTATACCTGCGCACACAAACACACACATCTTAAGGTAACTCATGCACATTCCACACCATGAAATACAAAATACAAACACACACACATTCACGGCTCACTCTGACTCAATGCACTGTCCATACGAGCACACACACACAACTCATTGTGACCCAACGCACACTCTATACCAGCACACACACATAACTCACTGTGACACAGTGCACAGGCTATATCAGCACACAGACACACACACACAAGGCTCACTGTGACTCAGTGCACTGTGTGTAGCACCACACACACAAACACACAAACACACACATACACCTCAGTGAGTCAATGCAAAGCCCATACCAGCACACTCATACACACAGACACACACACACACCTTACTGTGTTTCAATGGTCAGCCTATACCAACACACATATACACACCATACTGTGACTCAGTGCACTCTCTGAACCATCACAAAGACACACACACACGCACGGCTCATTGTGACTGAATGCAGCGTCCATACCAGCAAATACACACCACCCATCTGTGACTCAGTGCTCAGACTATTCCAGCCCCCCCAACACGTCTCATTGTGACTCAACGCACGGCAAATACCAGTCCACACGCACAGACACACACATACACAAACACACGGCTCACTGTGACTCAATGCACACTTTGTATCAACACACACACATACACACCTCCGTGACTCAATGCTCAGCCTGTATCATCACACACACACATGCATACACAAACACACATACACACACAAGGTTCACTGTGATACAATGCACAGCCTATAGCAGGACACACACACAGACACTCCTCACTGTGACTCAGTGCTCAGACTGTAATAGCCCCCCCCACACACACATACACCTCACTGACTCAATGCAAAGCCCATACGAGCACACATGCACACATACACACACCTGATTCAATGCTCCACCCATACCAGTGCACACACACACACCCCAAACTGTGATTCAATGCTCAGCCTATACCAACACACACACACATACACACATACACACACACCTCATTGTGACTCAATGCACAGCCTATAGCAGCACACACACACACACACATGCTGACTGAGAGTCAATGCACAGTATATACGAGCACACACACACACAACTCATTGTGCCTCAATGTATAGTCAATACCAGCACACACACAGACACACATAACTCACTGTGACTCAGTTCACAGCCTATATCAGCACTCAGAAACACACACGGAAGGCTCACAGTGACCCAATACACAGTCTGTATCACCCCAGAAACACACAGACACACACACACACACACACATACCCCTCAGTGACTCAATACAAAGCCATTACCAGCACACACACACACACACACACACCTGTGATTCAGTGCTCAGCCTAAACCAGCAGACACATATACACACACACACACACCTTACTGTGACTCAGTGCACCCCCTAGACCACTACGTACACACACACACACACACACACACACGGCTAATTGTGACTCAATGGAGAGTCCATCCCAGCACATACACACATGCAACACACCTCACAGTGAATCAATGCTCAGACTATACTAGCCCACACCCCCACACACAACACACCTCACTGTGACTCAATACTCAGACTATACTAGCCCACACCCACACACACCCACATACACCTCACTGACTCAATGCACAGCCCATACGAGGACACATGCACACATACACACACCTAACTGATTCAATGCTCCGCCCATACCAGTGTACACACACACATACCCCTAACTGTGATTCAATGCTCAGCCTATACCAACACACACACATACACACACACCTCATTGTGACTCAATACACATCCTATAGCAGCACACACACACATGCTGACTGTGACTCAATGTGCAGTCTATACAAGCACGCACACAAACAACTCATTGTGACTGAGTGCACAGTCAATACCAGCACACACACAGACACACATAACTCACTGTGACTCGGTTCACAGCCTATATCACCACTCAGACACACACACGCAAGGCTCACTGTGACTCAATGCACAGTCTGTAGCACCACACACACAGACACACACACCTCAGTGACTCAATGCAAAGCCCATAC